>NW_027445634.1:1452500-1455909 GCF_035582795.1 Mycteria americana
AGGGTTAGGGTTAGGGTTAGGGTTAGGGTTAGGGTTAGGGTTAGGGTTAGGGTTAGGGTTAGGGTTAGGGTTAGGGTTAGGGTTAGGGTTAGGGTTAGGGTTAGGGTTAGGGTTAGGGTTAGGGTTAGGGTTAGGGTTAGGGTTAGGGTTAGGGTTAGGGTTAGGGTTAGGGTTAGGGTTAGGGTTAGGGTTAGGGTTAGGGTTAGGGTTAGGGTTAGGGTTAGGGTTAGGGTTAGGGTTAGGGTTAGGGTTAGGGTTAGGGTTAGGGTTAGGGTTAGGGTTAGGGTTAGGGTTAGGGTTAGGGTTAGGGTTAGGGTTAGGGTTAGGGTTAGGGTTAGGGTTAGGGTTAGGGTTAGGGTTAGGGTTAGGGTTAGGGTTAGGGTTAGGGTTAGGGTTAGGGTTAGGGTTAGGGTTAGGGTTAGGGTTAGGGTTAGGGTTAGGGTTAGGGTTAGGGTTAGGGTTAGGGTTAGGGTTAGGGTTAGGGTTAGGGTTAGGGTTAGGGTTAGGGTTAGGGTTAGGGTTAGGGTTAGGGTTAGGGTTAGGGTTAGGGTTAGGGTTAGGGTTAGGGTTAGGGTTAGGGTTAGGGTTAGGGTTAGGGTTAGGGTTAGGGTTAGGGTTAGGGTTAGGGTTAGGGTTAGGGTTAGGGTTAGGGTTAGGGTTAGGGTTAGGGTTAGGGTTAGGGTTAGGGTTAGGGTTAGGGTTAGGGTTAGGGTTAGGGTTAGGGTTAGGGTTAGGGTTAGGGTTAGGGTTAGGGTTAGGGTTAGGGTTAGGGTTAGGGTTAGGGTTAGGGTTAGGGTTAGGGTTAGGGTTAGGGTTAGGGTTAGGGTTAGGGTTAGGGTTAGGGTTAGGGTTAGGGTTAGGGTTAGGGTTAGGGTTAGGGTTAGGGTTAGGGTTAGGGTTAGGGTTAGGGTTAGGGTTAGGGTTAGGGTTAGGGTTAGGGTTAGGGTTAGGGTTAGGGTTAGGGTTAGGGTTAGGGTTAGGGTTAGGGTTAGGGTTAGGGTTAGGGTTAGGGTTAGGGTTAGGGTTAGGGTTAGGGTTAGGGTTAGGGTTAGGGTTAGGGTTAGGGTTAGGGTTAGGGTTAGGGTTAGGGTTAGGGTTAGGGTTAGGGTTAGGGTTAGGGTTAGGGTTAGGGTTAGGGTTAGGGTTAGGGTTAGGGTTAGGGTTAGGGTTAGGGTTAGGGTTAGGGTTAGGGTTAGGGTTAGGGTTAGGGTTAGGGTTAGGGTTAGGGTTAGGGTTAGGGTTAGGGTTAGGGTTAGGGTTAGGGTTAGGGTTAGGGTTAGGGTTAGGGTTAGGGTTAGGGTTAGGGTTAGGGTTAGGGTTAGGGTTAGGGTTAGGGTTAGGGTTAGGGTTAGGGTTAGGGTTAGGGTTAGGGTTAGGGTTAGGGTTAGGGTTAGGGTTAGGGTTAGGGTTAGGGTTAGGGTTAGGGTTAGGGTTAGGGTTAGGGTTAGGGTTAGGGTTAGGGTTAGGGTTAGGGTTAGGGTTAGGGTTAGGGTTAGGGTTAGGGTTAGGGTTAGGGTTAGGGTTAGGGTTAGGGTTAGGGTTAGGGTTAGGGTTAGGGTTAGGGTTAGGGTTAGGGTTAGGGTTAGGGTTAGGGTTAGGGTTAGGGTTAGGGTTAGGGTTAGGGTTAGGGTTAGGGTTAGGGTTAGGGTTAGGGTTAGGGTTAGGGTTAGGGTTAGGGTTAGGGTTAGGGTTAGGGTTAGGGTTAGGGTTAGGGTTAGGGTTAGGGTTAGGGTTAGGGTTAGGGTTAGGGTTAGGGTTAGGGTTAGGGTTAGGGTTAGGGTTAGGGTTAGGGTTAGGGTTAGGGTTAGGGTTAGGGTTAGGGTTAGGGTTAGGGTTAGGGTTAGGGTTAGGGTTAGGGTTAGGGTTAGGGTTAGGGTTAGGGTTAGGGTTAGGGTTAGGGTTAGGGTTAGGGTTAGGGTTAGGGTTAGGGTTAGGGTTAGGGTTAGGGTTAGGGTTAGGGTTAGGGTTAGGGTTAGGGTTAGGGTTAGGGTTAGGGTTAGGGTTAGGGTTAGGGTTAGGGTTAGGGTTAGGGTTAGGGTTAGGGTTAGGGTTAGGGTTAGGGTTAGGGTTAGGGTTAGGGTTAGGGTTAGGGTTAGGGTTAGGGTTAGGGTTAGGGTTAGGGTTAGGGTTAGGGTTAGGGTTAGGGTTAGGGTTAGGGTTAGGGTTAGGGTTAGGGTTAGGGTTAGGGTTAGGGTTAGGGTTAGGGTTAGGGTTAGGGTTAGGGTTAGGGTTAGGGTTAGGGTTAGGGTTAGGGTTAGGGTTAGGGTTAGGGTTAGGGTTAGGGTTAGGGTTAGGGTTAGGGTTAGGGTTAGGGTTAGGGTTAGGGTTAGGGTTAGGGTTAGGGTTAGGGTTAGGGTTAGGGTTAGGGTTAGGGTTAGGGTTAGGGTTAGGGTTAGGGTTAGGGTTAGGGTTAGGGTTAGGGTTAGGGTTAGGGTTAGGGTTAGGGTTAGGGTTAGGGTTAGGGTTAGGGTTAGGGTTAGGGTTAGGGTTAGGGTTAGGGTTAGGGTTAGGGTTAGGGTTAGGGTTAGGGTTAGGGTTAGGGTTAGGGTTAGGGTTAGGGTTAGGGTTAGGGTTAGGGTTAGGGTTAGGGTTAGGGTTAGGGTTAGGGTTAGGGTTAGGGTTAGGGTTAGGGTTAGGGTTAGGGTTAGGGTTAGGGTTAGGGTTAGGGTTAGGGTTAGGGTTAGGGTTAGGGTTAGGGTTAGGGTTAGGGTTAGGGTTAGGGTTAGGGTTAGGGTTAGGGTTAGGGTTAGGGTTAGGGTTAGGGTTAGGGTTAGGGTTAGGGTTAGGGTTAGGGTTAGGGTTAGGGTTAGGGTTAGGGTTAGGGTTAGGGTTAGGGTTAGGGTTAGGGTTAGGGTTAGGGTTAGGGTTAGGGTTAGGGTTAGGGTTAGGGTTAGGGTTAGGGTTAGGGTTAGGGTTAGGGTTAGGGTTAGGGTTAGGGTTAGGGTTAGGGTTAGGGTTAGGGTTAGGGTTAGGGTTAGGGTTAGGGTTAGGGTTAGGGTTAGGGTTAGGGTTAGGGTTAGGGTTAGGGTTAGGGTTAGGGTTAGGGTTAGGGTTAGGGTTAGGGTTAGGGTTAGGGTTAGGGTTAGGGTTAGGGTTAGGGTTAGGGTTAGGGTTAGGGTTAGGGTTAGGGTTAGGGTTAGGGTTAGGGTTAGGGTTAGGGTTAGGGTTAGGGTTAGGGTTAGGGTTAGGGTTAGGGTTAGGGTTAGGGTTAGGGTTAGGGTTAGGGTTAGGGTTAGGGTTAGGGTAGGGTTAGGGTTAGGGTTAGGGTTAGGGTTAGGGTTAGGGTTAGGGTTAGGGTTAGGGTTAGGGTTAGGGTTAGGGTTAGGGTTAGGGTTAGGGTTAGGGTTAGGGTTAGGGTTAGGGTTAGGGTTAGGGTTAGGGTTAGGGTTAGGGTTAGGGTTAGGGTTAG
>NW_027445638.1:900000-1025447 GCF_035582795.1 Mycteria americana
GAGAGAGATACAGAGTGTTGCCCCATTACGAAGCAAAGCTTTAGCAGAGCGCGAATGTCTGTGTGGCAGCGAATGCAGTTCCAAGGGACAGTGAAAACCAGCTACAGCTTTCAGTGCTGGCAGCTTTCCTGTGGGCGCAATCTCTGGACGTTTCCAATTTCACTGCCAGGCACTGGGAGAAAGTCATACAGAGTGTTGCCCCATTACGAAGCAATGCTTTAGCAGAGCGCGAATGTCTGTGTGGCAGCGAATGCAGTTCCAAGGGACAGTGAAAACCAGCTACAGCTTTCAGTGCTGGCAGCTTTCCTGTGGGCACAATCTCTGGACGTTTCCAATTTCACTACCGGGCACTGGGAGAAAGTCATACAGAGTGTTGCCCCATTAGGAAGCAAAGCTTTAGCAGAGCGCGAATGTCTATGTGGCAGCGAATGCAGTTCCAAGGGACAGTGAAAACCAGCTACAGCTTTCAGTGCTGGCAGCTTTCCTGTGGGCGCAATCTCTGGACGTTTCCAATTTCACTGCCGGGCTCTGCCAGAGAGAGATACAGAGTGTTGCCCCATTACGAAGCAATGCTTTAGCAGAGCGCGAATGTCTGTGTGGCAGCGAATGCAGTTCCAAGGGACAGTGAAAACCAGCTACATCTTTCAGTGCTGGCAGCTTTCCTGTGGGCGCAATCTCTGGACGTTTCCAATTTCACTGCCAGGCACTGGGAGAAAGTCATACAGAGTGTTGCCCCATTACGAAGCAATGCTTTAGCAGAGCGCGAATGTCTGTGTGGCAGCGAATGCAGTTCCAAGGGACAGTGAAAACCAGCTACAGCTTTCAGTGCTGGCAGGTTTCCTGTGGGCACAATCTCTGGACGTTTCCAATTTCACTACCGGGCACTGGGAGAAAGTCATACAGAGTGTTGCCCCATTAGGAAGCAAAGCTTTAGCAGAGCGCGAATGTCTATGTGGCAGCGAATGCAGTTCCAAGGGACAGTGAAAACCAGCTACAGCTTTCAGTGCTGGCAGCTTTCCTGTGGGCGCAATCTCTGGACGTTTCCAATTTCACTGCCGGGCACTGGGAGAAAGTCATACAGAGTGTTGCCCCATTAGGAAGCAAAGCTTTAGCAGAGCGCGAATGTCTGTGTGGCAGCGAATGCAGTTCCAAGGGACAGTGAAAACCAGCTAGAGCTTTCAGTGCTGGCAGCTTTCCTGTGGGCAGAATCTCTGGACGTTTCCAATTTCACTGCCGGGCTCTGCCAGAGAGAGATACAGAGTGTTGCCCCATTACGAAGCAAAGCTTTAGCAGAGCGCGAATGTCTGTGTGGCAGCGAATGCAGTTCCAAGGGACAGTGAAAACCAGCTACAGCTTTCAGTGCTGGCAGCTTTCCTGTGGCCAGAATCTCTGGACGTTTCCAATTTCACTGCCGGGCACTGGGAGAAAGTCATACAGAGTGTTGCCCCATTAGGAAGCAAAGCTTTAGCAGAGCGCGAATGTCTGTGTGGCAGGGAATGCAGTTCCAAGGGACAGTGAAAACCAGCTACAGCTTTCAGTGCTGGCAGCTTTCCTGTGGGCACAATCTCTGGACGTTTCCAATTTCACTACCGGGCACTGGGAGAAAGTCATACAGAGTGTTGCCCCATTACGAAGCAATGCTTTAGCAGAGCGCGAATGTCTGTGTGGCAGCGAATGCAGTTCCAGGGGACAGTGAAAACCAGCTACATCTTTCAGTGCTGGCAGCTTTCCTGTGGGCGCAATCTCTGGACGTTTCCAATTTCACTGCCAGGCACTGGGAGAAAGTCATACAGAGTGTTGCCCCATTACGAAGCAATGCTTTAGCAGAGCGCGAATGTCTGTGTGGCAGCGAATGCAGTTCCAAGGGACAGTGAAAACCAGCTACAGCTTTCAGTGCTGGCAGCTTTCCTGTGGGCACAATCTCTGGACGTTTCCAATTTCACTACCGGGCACTGGGAGAAAGTCATACAGAGTGTTGCCCCATTAGGAAGCAAAGCTTTAGCAGAGCGCGAATGTCTATGTGGCAGCGAATGCAGTTCCAAGGGACAGTGAAAACCAGCTACAGCTTTCAGTGCTGGCAGCTTTCCTGTGGGCGCAATCTCTGGACGTTTCCAATTTCACTGCCGGGCACTGGGAGAAAGTCATACAGAGTGTTGCCCCATTAGGAAGCAAAGCTTCAGCAGAGCGCGAATGTCTGTGTGGCAGCGAATGCAGTTCCAAGGGACAGTGAAAACCAGCTAGAGCTTTCAGTGCTGGCAGCTTTCCTGTGGGCAGAATCTCTGGACGTTTCCAATTTCACTGCCGGGCTCTGCCAGAGAGAGATACAGAGTGTTGCCCCATTACGAAGCAAAGCTTTAGCAGAGCGCGAATGTCTGTGTGGCAGCGAATGCAGTTCCAAGGGACAGTGAAAACCAGCTACAGCTTTCAGTGCTGGCAGCTTTCCTGTGGGCACAATCTCTGGACGTTTCCAATTTCACTGCCGGGCACTGGGAGAAAGTCATACAGAGTGTTGCCCCATTAGGAAGCAAAGCTTTAGCAGAGCGCGAATGTCTGTGTGGCAGGGAATGCAGTTCCAAGGGACAGTAAAACCAGCTACAGCTTTCAGTGCTGGCAGCTTTCCTGTGGGCACAATCTCTGGACGTTTCCAATTTCACTACCGGGCACTGGGAGAAAGTCATACAGAGTGTTGCCCCATTAGGAAGCAAAGCTTTAGCAGAGCGCGAATGTCTGTGTGGCAGCGAATGCAGTTCCAAGGGACAGTGAAAACCAGCTACAGCTTTCAGTGCTGGCAGCTTTCCTGTGGGCGCAATCTCTGGACGTTTCCAATTTCACTGCCGGGCTCTGCCAGAGAGAGATACAGAGTGTTGCCCCATTACGAAGCAATGCTTTAGCAGAGCGCGAATGTCTGTGTGGCAGCGAATGCAGTTCCAAGGGACAGTGAAAACCAGCTAGAGCTTTCAGTGCTGGCAGCTTTCCTGTGGGCAGAATCTCTGGACGTTTCCAATTTCACTGCCGGGCACTGGGAGAAAGTCATACAGAGTGTTGACCCATTAGGAAGCAAAGCTTTAGCAGAGCGCGAATGTCTGTGTGGCAGCGAATGCAGTTACAAGGGACAGTGAAAACCAGCTAGAGCTTTCAGTGCTGGCAGCTTTCCTGTGGGCGCAATCTCTGGACGTTTCCAATTTCACTGCCGGGCTCTGCCAGAGAGAGATACAGAGTGTTGCCCCATTACGAAGCAATGCTTTAGCAGAGCGCGAATGTCTGTGTGGCAGCGAATGCAGTTCCAGGGGACAGTGAAAACCAGCTACATCTTTCAGTGCTGGCAGCTTTCCTGTGGGCGCAATCTCTGGACGTTTCCAATTTCACTGCCGGGCTCTGCCAGAGAGAGATACAGAGTGTTGCCCCATTACGAAGCAATGCTTTAGCAGAGCGCGAATGTCTGTGTGGCAGCGAATGCAGTTCCAAGGGACAGTGAAAACCAGCTACATCTTTCAGTGCTGGCAGCTTTCCTGTGGGCGCAATCTCTGGACGTTTCCAATTTCACTGCCGGGCTCTGCCAGAGAGAGATACAGAGTGTTGCCCCATTACGAAGCAATGCTTTAGCAGAGCGCGAATGTCTGTGTGGCAGCGAATGCAGTTCCAGGGGACAGTGAAAACCAGCTACATCTTTCAGTGCTGGCAGCTTTCCTGTGGGCGCAATCTCTGGACGTTTCCAATTTCACTGCCAGGCACTGGGAGAAAGTCATACAGAGTGTTGCCCCATTACGAAGCAATGCTTTAGCAGAGCGCGAATGTCTGTGTGGCAGCGAATGCAGTTCCAAGGGACAGTGAAAACCAGCTACAGCTTTCAGTGCTGGCAGCTTTCCTGTGGGCACAATCTCTGGACGTTTCCAATTTCACTACCGGGCACTGGGAGAAAGTCATACAGAGTGTTGCCCCATTAGGAAGCAAAGCTTTAGCAGAGCGCGAATGTCTATGTGGCAGCGAATGCAGTTCCAAGGGACAGTGAAAACCAGCTACAGCTTTCAGTGCTGGCAGCTTTCCTGTGGGCGCAATCTCTGGACGTTTCCAATTTCACTGCCGGGCACTGGGAGAAAGTCATACAGAGTGTTGCCCCATTAGGAAGCAAAGCTTTAGCAGAGCGCGAATGTCTGTGTGGCAGCGAATGCAGTTCCAAGGGACAGTGAAAACCAGCTAGAGCTTTCAGTGCTGGCAGCTTTCCTGTGGGCAGAATCTCTGGACGTTTCCAATTTCACTGCCGGGCTCTGCCAGAGAGAGATACAGAGTGTTGCCCCATTACGAAGCAAAGCTTTAGCAGAGCGCGAATGTCTGTGTGGCAGCGAATGCAGTTCCAAGGGACAGTGAAAACCAGCTACAGCTTTCAGTGCTGGCAGCTTTCCTGTGGCCAGAATCTCTGGACGTTTCCAATTTCACTGCCGGGCACTGGGAGAAAGTCATACAGAGTGTTGCCCCATTAGGAAGCAAAGCTTTAGCAGAGCGCGAATGTCTGTGTGGCAGGGAATGCAGTTCCAAGGGACAGTAAAACCAGCTACAGCTTTCAGTGCTGGCAGCTTTCCTGTGGGCACAATCTCTGGACGTTTCCAATTTCACTACCGGGCACTGGGAGAAAGTCATACAGAGTGTTGCCCCATTACGAAGCAATGCTTTAGCAGAGCGCGAATGTCTGTGTGGCAGCGAATGCAGTTCCAGGGGACAGTGAAAACCAGCTACATCTTTCAGTGCTGGCAGCTTTCCTGTGGGCGCAATCTCTGGACGTTTCCAATTTCACTGCCAGGCACTGGGAGAAAGTCATACAGAGTGTTGCCCCATTACGAAGCAATGCTTTAGCAGAGCGCGAATGTCTGTGTGGCAGCGAATGCAGTTCCAAGGGACAGTGAAAACCAGCTACAGCTTTCAGTGCTGGCAGCTTTCCTGTGGGCACAATCTCTGGACGTTTCCAATTTCACTACCGGGCACTGGGAGAAAGTCATACAGAGTGTTGCCCCATTAGGAAGCAAAGCTTTAGCAGAGCGCGAATGTCTATGTGGCAGCGAATGCAGTTCCAAGGGACAGTGAAAACCAGCTACAGCTTTCAGTGCTGGCAGCTTTCCTGTGGGCGCAATCTCTGGACGTTTCCAATTTCACTGCCGGGCACTGGGAGAAAGTCATACAGAGTGTTGCCCCATTAGGAAGCAAAGCTTTAGCAGAGCGCGAATGTCTGTGTGGCAGCGAATGCAGTTCCAAGGGACAGTGAAAACCAGCTAGAGCTTTCAGTGCTGGCAGCTTTCCTGTGGGCAGAATCTCTGGACGTTTCCAATTTCACTGCCGGGCTCTGCCAGAGAGAGATACAGAGTGTTGCCCCATTACGAAGCAAAGCTTTAGCAGAGCGCGAATGTCTGTGTGGCAGCGAATGCAGTTCCAAGGGACAGTGAAAACCAGCTACAGCTTTCAGTGCTGGCAGCTTTCCTGTGGCCAGAATCTCTGGACGTTTCCAATTTCACTGCCGGGCACTGGGAGAAAGTCATACAGAGTGTTGCCCCATTAGGAAGCAAAGCTTTAGCAGAGCGCGAATGTCTGTGTGGCAGGGAATGCAGTTCCAAGGGACAGTAAAACCAGCTACAGCTTTCAGTGCTGGCAGCTTTCCTGTGGGCACAATCTCTGGACGTTTCCAATTTCACTACCGGGCACTGGGAGAAAGTCATACAGAGTGTTGCCCCATTAGGAAGCAAAGCTTTAGCAGAGCGCGAATGTCTGTGTGGCAGCGAATGCAGTTCCAAGGGACAGTGAAAACCAGCTACAGCTTTCAGTGCTGGCAGCTTTCCTGTGGGCGCAATCTCTGGACGTTTCCAATTTCACTGCCGGGCTCTGCCAGAGAGAGATACAGAGTGTTGCCCCATTACGAAGCAATGCTTTAGCAGAGCGCGAATGTCTGTGTGGCAGCGAATGCAGTTCCAAGGGACAGTGAAAACCAGCTAGAGCTTTCAGTGCTGGCAGCTTTCCTGTGGGCAGAATCTCTGGACGTTTCCAATTTCACTGCCGGGCACTGGGAGAAAGTCATACAGAGTGTTGCCCCATTAGGAAGCAAAGCTTTAGCAGAGCGCGAATGTCTGTGTGGCAGCGAATGCAGTTACAAGGGACAGTGAAAACCAGCTAGAGCTTTCAGTGCTGGCAGCTTTCCTGTGGGCGCAATCTCTGGACGTTTCCAATTTCACTGCCGGGCTCTGCCAGAGAGAGATACAGAGTGTTGCCCCATTACGAAGCAATGCTTTAGCAGAGCGCGAATGTCTGTGTGGCAGCGAATGCAGTTCCAGGGGACAGTGAAAACCAGCTACATCTTTCAGTGCTGGCAGCTTTCCTGTGGGCGCAATCTCTGGACGTTTCCAATTTCACTGCCGGGCTCTGCCAGAGAGAGATACAGAGTGTTGCCCCATTACGAAGCAATGCTTTAGCAGAGCGCGAATGTCTGTGTGGCAGCGAATGCAGTTCCAAGGGACAGTGAAAACCAGCTACATCTTTCAGTGCTGGCAGCTTTCCTGTGGGCGCAATCTCTGGACGTTTCCAATTTCACTGCCGGGCTCTGCCAGAGAGAGATACAGAGTGTTGCCCCATTACGAAGCAATGCTTTAGCAGAGCGCGAATGTCTGTGTGGCAGCGAATGCAGTTCCAGGGGACAGTGAAAACCAGCTACATCTTTCAGTGCTGGCAGCTTTCCTGTGGGCGCAATCTCTGGACGTTTCCAATTTCACTGCCAGGCACTGGGAGAAAGTCATACAGAGTGTTGCCCCATTACGAAGCAATGCTTTAGCAGAGCGCGAATGTCTGTGTGGCAGCGAATGCAGTTCCAAGGGACAGTGAAAACCAGCTACAGCTTTCAGTGCTGGCAGCTTTCCTGTGGGCACAATCTCTGGACGTTTCCAATTTCACTACCGGGCACTGGGAGAAAGTCATACAGAGTATTGCCCCATTAGGAAGCAAAGCTTTAGCAGAGCGCGAATGTCTATGTGGCAGCGAATGCAGTTCCAAGGGACAGTGAAAACCAGCTAGAGCTTTCAGTGCTGGCAGCTTTCCTGTGGGCGCAATCTCTGGACGTTTCCAATTTCACTGCCGGGCTCTGCCAGAGAGAGATACAGAGTGTTGCCCCATTACGAAGCAATGCTTTAGCACAGCGCGAATGTCTGTGTGGCAGCGAATGCAGTTCCAAGGGACAGTGAAAACCAGCTACAGCTTTCAGTGCTGGCAGCTTTCCTGTGGGCGCAATCTCTGGACGTTTCCAATTTCACTGCCAGGCACTGGGAGAAAGTCATACAGAGTGTTGCCCCATTAGGAAGCAAAGCTTTAGCAGAGCGCGAATGTCTGTGTGGCAGCGAATGCAGTTCCAAGGGACAGTGAAAACCAGCTAGAGCTTTCAGTGCTGGCAGCTGTCCTGTGGGCGCAATCTCTGGACGTTTCCAATTTGGCAGCCGGGCTCTGCCAGAGAGAGATACAGAGTGTTGCCCCATTACGAAGCAATGCTTTAGCAGAGCGCGAATGTCTGTGTGGCAGCGAATGCAGTTCCAAGGGACAGTGAAAACCAGCTACAGCTTTCAGTGCTGGCAGCTTTCCTGTGGGCGCAATCTCTGGACGTTTCCAATTTCACTACCGGGCTCTGCCAGAGAGAGATACAGAGCGTTGCCCCATTAGGAAGCAAAGCTTTAGCAGAGCGCGAATGTCTGTGTGGCAGCGAATGCAGTTCCAGGGGACAGTGAAAACCAGCTACATCTGTCAGTGCTGGCAGCTTTCCTGTGGGCGCAATCTCTGGACGTTTCCAATTTCACTGCCAGGCACTGGGAGAAAGTCATACAGAGTGTTGCCCCATTACGAAGCAATGCTTTAGCAGAGCGCGAATGTCTGTGTGGCAGCGAATGCAGTTCCAAGGGACAGTGAAAACCAGCTACATCTTTTACTGCTGGCAGCTTTCCTGTGGGCGCAATCTCTGGACGTTTCCAATTTCACTGCCAGGCACTGGGAGAAAGTCATACAGAGTGTTGCCCCATTAGGAAGCAAAGCTTTAGCAGAGCGCGAATGTCTATGTGGCAGCGAATGCAGTTCCAAGGGACAGTGAAAACCAGCTACAGCTTTCAGTGCTGGCAGCTTTCCTGTGGGCGCAATCTCTGGACGTTTCCAATTTCAGTGCCGGGCTCTGCCAGAGAGAGATACAGAGTGTTGCCCCATTACGAAGCAATGCTTTAGCAGAGCGCGAATGTCTGTGTGGCAGCGAATGCAGTTCCAAGGGACAGTGAAAACCAGCTAGAGCTTTCAGTGCTGGCAGCTTTCCTGTGGGCGCAATCTCTGGACGTTTCCAATTTCACTGCCGGGCTCTGCCAGAGAGAGATACAGAGTGTTGCCCCATTACGAAGCAATGCTTTAGCAGAGCGCGAATGTCTGTGTGGCAGCGAATGCAGTTCCAAGGGACAGTGAAAACCAGCTACAGCTTTCAGTGCTGGCAGCTTTCCTGTGGGCGCAATCTCTGGACGTTTCAATTTCACTGCCGGGCTCTGCCAGAGAGAGATACAGAGTGTTGCCCCATTACGAAGCAATGCTTTAGCAGAGCGCGAATGTCTGTGTGGCAGCGAATGCAGTTCCAAGGGACAGTGAAAACCAGCTACAGCTTTCAGTGCTGGCAGCTGTCCTGTGGGCGCAATCTCTGGACGTTTCAATTTCACTGCCGGGCTCTGCCAGAGAGAGATACAGAGTGTTGCCCCATTAGGAAGCAATGCTTTAGCAGAGCGCGAATGTCTGTGTGGCAGCGAATGCAGTTCCAAGGGACAGTGAAAACCAGCTACAGCTTTCAGTGCTGGCAGCTTTCCTGTGGGTGCAATCTTTGGACGTTTCCAATTTCACTGCCGGGCTCTGCCAGAGAGAGATACAGAGTGTTGCCCCATTACGAAGCAATGCTTTAGCAGAGCGCGAATGTCTGTGTGGCAGCGAATGCAGTTCCAAGGGACAGTGAAAACCAGCTACAGCTTTCAGTGCTGGCAGCTTTCCTGTGGGCAGAATCTCTGGACGTTTCCAATTTCACTCCCGGGCACTGGGAGAAAGTCATACAGAGTGTTGCCCCATTAGGAAGCAAAGCTTTAGCAGAGCGCGAATGTCTGTGTGGCAGCGAATGCAGTTCCAAGGGACAGTGAAAACCAGCTAGAGCTTTCAGTGCTGGCAGCTTTCCTGTGGGCGCAATCTCTGGACGTTTCCAATTTCACTGCCGGGCTCTGCCAGAGAGAGATACAGAGTGTTGCCCCATTAGGAAGCAAAGCTTTAGCAGAGCGCGAATGTCTGTGTGGCAGCGAATGCAGTTCCAGGGGACAGTGAAAACCAGCTAGAGCTTTCAGTGCTGGCAGCTTTCCTGTGGGCACAATCTCTGGACGTTTCCAATTTCACTGCCAGGCACTGGGAGAAAGTCATACAGAGTGTTGCCCCATTACGAAGCAATGCTTTAGCAGAGCGCGAATGTCTGTGTGGCAGCGAATGCAGTTCCAAGGGACAGTGAAAACCAGCTACAGCTTTCAGTGCTGGCAGCTTTCCTGTGGGCGCAATCTCTGGACGTTTCCAATTTCACTGCCGGGCACTGGGAGAAAGTCATACAGAGTGTTGCCCCATTAGGAAGCAAAGCTTTAGCAGAGCGCGAATGTCTATGTGGCAGCGAATGCAGTTCCAAGGGACAGTGAAAACCAGCTACATCTTTCAGTGCTGGCAGCTTTCCTGTGGGCGCAATCTCTGGACGTTTCCAATTTCACTGCCAGGCACTGGGAGAAAGTCATACAGAGTGTTGCCCCATTACGAAGCAATGCTTTAGCAGAGCGCGAATGTCTGTGTGGCAGCGAATGCAGTTCCAAGGGACAGTGAAAACCAGCTAGAGCTTTCAGTGCTGGCAGCTTTCCTGTGGGCACAATCTCTGGACGTTTCCAATTTCACTGCCAGGCACTGGGAGAAAGTCATACAGAGTGTTGCCCCATTACGAAGCAATGCTTTAGCAGAGCGCGAATGTCTGTGTGGCAGCGAATGCAGTTCCAAGGGACAGTGAAAACCAGCTAGAGCTTTCAGTGCTGGCAGCTTTCCTGTGGGCGCAATCTCTGGACGTTTCCAATTTGGCAGCCGGGCTCTGCCAGAGAGAGATACAGAGTGTTGCCCCATTAGGAAGCAAAGCTTTAGCAGAGCGCGAATGTCTGGGTGGCAGCAAATGCAGTTCCAAGGGACAGTGAAAACCAGCTAGAGCTTTCAGTGCTGGCAGCTTTCCTGTGGGCGCAATCTCTGGACGTTTCCAATTTCACTGCCGGGCTCTGCCAGAGAGAGATACAGAGTGTTGCCCCATTCCGAAGCAATGCTTTTGTAGAGTGCGAATGTCTGTGTGGCAGCGAATGCAGTTCCAAGGGACAGTGAAAACCAGCTACAGCTTTCCGTGCTGGCAGCTTTCCTGTGGGCGCAATCTCTGGACGTTTCCAATTTCTCTGCCAGGCACTGGGAGAAAGTCATACAGAGTGTTGCCCCATTAGGAAGCAAAGCTTTAGGAGAGCGCGAATGTCTGTGTGGCAGCGAATGCAGTTCCAAGGGACAGTGAAAACCAGCTACAGCTTTCAGTGCTGGCAGCTTTCCTGTGGGCGCAATCTCTGGACGTTTCCAATTTCACTTCCAGGCACTGGGAGAAAGTCATACAGAGTGTTGCGCCATTACGAAGCAATGCTTTAGCAGAGCGCGAATGTCTGTGTGGCAGCGAATGCAGTTCCAAGGGACAGTGAAAACCAGCTACAGCTTTCCGTGCTGGCAGCTTTCCTGTGGGCGCAATCTCTGGACGTTTCCAATTTCACTGCCAGGCACTGGGAGAAAGTCAAACAGAGTGTTGCCCCATTACCTAGCAATGCTTTTGTAGAGCGCGAATGTCTGTGTGGCAGCGAATGCAGTTCCAAGGGACAGTGAAAACCAGCTACAGCTTTCAGTGCTGGCAGCTTTCCTGTGGGCGCAATCTCTGGACGTTTCCAATTTCACTGCCAGGCACTGGGAGAAAGTCAAACAGAGTGTTGCCCCATTACCTAGCAATGCTTTTGTAGAGCGCGAATGTCTGTGTGGCAGCGAATGCAGTTCCAAGGGACAGTGAAAACCAGCTACAGCTTTCAGTGCTGGCAGCTTTCCTGTGGGCGCAATCTCTGGACGTGTCCAATTTCACTGCCGGGCTCTGCCAGAGAGAGATACAGAGTGTTGCCCCATTACGAGGCAATGCTTTTGTAGAGCGCGAATGTCTGTGTGGCAGCGAATGCAGTTCCAAGGGACAGTGAAAACCAGCTACAGCTTTCAGTGCTGGCAGCTTTCCTGTGGGCGCAATCTCTGGACGTTTCCAATTTCACTGCCAGGCACTGGGAGAAAGTCATACAGAGTGTTGCCCCATTACCTAGCAATGCTTTTGTAGAGCGCGAATGTCTGTGTGGCAGCGAATGCAGTTCCAAGGGACAGTGAAAACCAGCTAGAGCTTTCAGTGCTGGCAGCTTTCCTGTGGGTGCAATCTCTGGACGTTTCCAATTTGGCAGCCGGGCTCTGCCAGAGAGAGATACAGAGTGTTGCCCCATTAGGAAGCAAAGCTTTAGCAGAGCGCGAATGTCTGTGTGGCAGCGAATGCAGTTCCAAGGGACAGTGAAAACCAGCTACAGCTTTCAGTGCTGGCAGCTTTCCTGTGGGCGCAATCTCTGGACGTTTCCAATTTCACTGCCAGGCGCTGGGAGAAAGTCAAACAGAGTGTTGCCCCATTACCTAGCAATGCTTTTGTAGAGCGTGAATGTCTGTGTGGCAGCGAATGCAGTTCCAAGGGACAGTGAAAACCAGCTAGAGCTTTCAGTGCTGTCAGCTTTCCTGTGGGTGCAATCTCTGGACGTTTCCAATTTGGCAGCCGGGCTCTGCCAGAGAGAGATACAGAGTGTTGCCCCATTAGGAAGCAAAGCTTTAGCAGAGCGCGAATGTCCGTGTGGCAGCGAATGCAGTTCCAAGGGACAGTGAAAACCAGCTACAGCTTTCAGTGCTGGCAGCTTTCCTGTGGGCGCAATCTCTGGACGTTTCCAATTTCACTGCCAGGCACTGGGAGAAAGTCAAAAAGAGTGTTGCCCCATTACCTAGCAATGCTTTTGTAGAGCGCGAATGTCTGTGTGGCAGCGAATGCAGTTCCAAGGGACAGTGAAAACCAGCTACAGCTTTCAGTGCTGGCAGCTTTCCTGTGGGCGCAATCTCTGGACGTTTCCAACTTCACTGCCAGGCACTGGGAGAAATTCATACAGAGTGTTGCCCCATTCCGAAGCAATGCTTTTGTAGAGCGCGAATGTCTGTGTGGCAGCGAATGCAGTTCCAAGGGACAGTGAAAACCAGCTACAGCTTTCAGTGCTGGCAGCTTCCCTGTGGGCGCAATCTCTGGACGTTTCCAATTTCACTGCCGGGCTCTGCCAGAGAGAGATACAGAGTGTTGCCCCATTAGGAAGCAAAGCTTTAGCAGAGCGCGAATGTCTGTGTGGCAGCGAATGCAGTTCCAAGGGACAGTGAAAACCAGCTACAGCTTTCAGTGCTGGCAGCTTTCCTGTGTGCGCAATATCTGGACGTTTCCAATTTCACTGCCGAGCACTGGGAGAGAGAGATACAGAGTGTTGCCCCATTACGAAGCAATGCTTTTGTAGAGCGCGAATGTCTGTGTGGCAGCGAATGCAGTTCCAAGGGACAGTGAAAACCAGCTACAGCTTTCAGTGCTGGCAGCTTTCCTGTGGGCGCAATCTCTGGACGTTTCCAATTTCACTGCCAGGCACTGGGAGAAAGTCATACAGAGTGTTGCCCCATTACCTAGCAATGCTTTTGTAGAGCGCGAATGTCTGTGTGGCAGCGAATGCAGTTCCAAGGGACAGTGAAAACCAGCCACAGCTTTCAGTGCTGGCAGCTTTCCTGTGGGCGCAATCTCTGGACGTTTCCAATTTCACTGCCGGGCTCTGCCAGAGAGAGATACGGAGTGTTGCCCCATTAGGAAGCAAAGCTTTAGCAGAGCGCGAATGTCTGGGTGGCATCAAATGCAGTTCCAAGGGACAGTGAAAACCAGCTACAGCTTTCAGTGCTGGCAGCTTTCCTGTGGGCGCAATCTCTGGACGTTTCCAATTTGGCAGCCGGGCTCTGCCAGAGAGAGATACAGATTGTTGCCCCATTAGGAAGCAAAGCTTTAGCAGAGCACGAATGTCTGTGTGGCAGCGAATGCAGTTCCAAGGGACAGTGAAAACCAGCTAGAGCTTTCAGTGCTGGCAGCTTTCCTGTGGGCGCAATCTCTGGACGTTTCCAATTTCACTGCCGGGCTCTGCCAGAGAGAGATACAGAGTGTTGCCCCATTCCGAAGCAATGCTTTTGTAGAGTGCGAATGTCTGTGTGGCAGCGAATGCAGTTCCAAGGGACAGTGAAAACCAGCTACAGCTTTCCGTGCTGGCAGCTTTCCTGTGGGCGCAATCTCTGGACGTTTCCAATTTCTCTGCCAGGCACTGGGAGAAAGTCATACAGAGTGTTGCCCCATTAGGAAGCAAAGCTTTAGCAGAGCGCGAATGTCTGTGTGGCAGCGAATGCAGTTCCAAGGGACAGTGAAAACCAGCTACAGCTTTCAGTGCTGGCAGCTTTCCTGTGGGCGCAATCTCTGGACGTTTCCAATTTCACTTCCAGGCACTGGGAGAAAGTCATACAGAGTGTTGCGCCATTACGAAGCAATGCTTTAGCAGAGCGCGAATGTCTGTGTGGCAGCGAATGCAGTTCCAAGGGACAGTGAAAACCAGCTACAGCTTTCCGTGCTGGCAGCTTTCCTGTGGGCGCAATCTCTGGACGTTTCCAATTTCACTGCCAGGCACTGGGAGAAAGTGAAACAGAGTGTTGCCCCATTACCTAGCAATGCTTTTGTAGAGCGCGAATGTCTGTGTGGCAGCGAATGCAGTTCCAAGGGACAGTGAAAACCAGCTACAGCTTTCAGTGCTGGCAGCTTTCCTGTGGGCGCAATCTCTGGACGTTTCCAATTTCACTGCCAGGCACTGGGAGAAAGTCAAACAGAGTGTTGCCCCATTACCTAGCAATGCTTTTGTAGAGCGCGAATGTCTGTGTGGCAGCGAATGCAGTTCCAAGGGACAGTGAAAACCAGCTACAGCTTTCAGTGCTGGCAGCTTTCCTGTGGGCGCAATCTCTGGACGTTTCCAATTTCACTGCCGGGCTCTGCCAGAGAGAGATACAGAGTGTTGCCCCATTACGAGGCAATGCTTTTGTAGAGCGCGAATGTCTGTGTGGCAGCGAATGCATTTCCAAGGGACAGTGAAAACCAGCTACAGCTTTCAGTGCTGGCAGCTTTCCTGTGGGCGCAATCTCTGGACGTTTCCAATTTCACTGCCAGGCACTGGGAGAAAGTCATACAGAGTGTTGCCCCATTACCTAGCAATGCTTTTGTAGAGCGCGAATGTCTGTGTGGCAGCGAATGCAGTTCCAAGGGACAGTGAAAACCAGCCACAGCTTTCAGTGCTGGCAGCTTTCCTGTGGGCGCAATCTCTGGACGTTTCCAATTTCACTGCCGGGCTCTGCCAGAGAGAGATACAGAGTGTTGCCCCATTAGGAAGCAAAGCTTTAGCAGGGCGCGAATGTCTGTGTGGCAGCGAATGCAGTTCCAAGGGACAGTGAAAACCAGCTACAGCTTTCAGTGCTGGCAGCTTTCCTGTGGGCGCAATCTCTGGACGTTTCCAATTTCACTGCCGGGCTCTGCCAGAGAGAGATACAGAGTGTTGCCCCATTACGAAGCAAAGCTTTAGCAGAGCGCGAATGTCTGGGTGGCAGCAAATGCAGTTCCAAGGGACAGTGAAAACCAGCTACAGCTTTCAGTGCTGGCAGCTTTCCTGTGGGCGCAATCTCTGGACGTTTCCAATTTGGCAGCCGGGCTCTGCCAGAGAGAGATACAGATTGTTGCCCCATTAGGAAGCAAAGCTTTAGCAGAGCGCGAATGTCTGTGTGGCAGCGAATGCAGTTCCAAGGGACAGTGAAAACCAGCTAGAGCTTTCAGTGCTGGCAGCTTTCCTGTGGGCGCAATCTCTGGACGTTTCCAATTTCACTGCCGGGCTCTGCCAGAGAGAGATACAGAGTGTTGCCCCATTACGAAGCAAAGCTTTAGCAGAGCGCGAATGTCTGTGTGGCAGCGAATGCAGTTCCAAGGGACAGTGAAAACCAGCTACAGCTTTCAGTGCTGGCAGCTTTCTTGTGGGCGCAATCTCTGGACGTTTCCAATTTCTCTGCCAGGCACTGGGAGAAAGTCATACAGAGTGTTGCCCCATTAGGAAGCAAAGCTTTAGCAGAGCGCGAATGTCTGTGTGGCAGCGAATGCAGTTCCAAGGGACAGTGAAAACCAGCTACAGCTTTCAGTGCTGGCAGCTTTCTTGTGGGCGCAATCTCTGGACGTTTCCAATTTCACTTCCAGGCACTGGGAGAAAGTCATACAGAGTGTTGCGCCATTACGAAGCAATGCTTTAGCAGAGCGCGAATGTCTGTGTGGCAGCGAATGCAGTTCCAAGGGACAGTGAAAACCAGCTACAGCTTTCCGTGCTGGCAGCTTTCCTGTGGGCGCAATCTCTGGACGTTTCCAATTTCACTGCCAGGCACTGGGAGAAAGTCAAACAGAGTGTTGCCCCATTACCTAGCAATGCTTTTGTAGAGCGCGAATGTCTGTGTGGCAGCGAATGCAGTTCCAAGGGACAGTGAAAACCAGCTACAGCTTTCAGTGCTGGCAGCTTTCCTGTGTGCGCAATCTCTGGACGTTTCCAATTTGGCAGCCGGGCTCTGCCAGAGAGAGATACAGAGTGTTGCCCCATTAGGAAGCATAGCTTTAGCAGAGCGCGAATGTCTGTGTGGCAGCGAATGCAGTTCCAAGGGACAGTGAAAACCAGCTACAGCTTTCAGTGCTGGCAGCTTTCCTGTGGGCGCAATCTCTGGACGTTTCCAATTTCACTGCCAGGCGCTGGGAGAAAGTCAAACAGAGTGTTGCCCCATTACCTAGCAATGCTTTTGTAGAGCGCGAATGTCTGTGTGGCAGCGAATGCAGTTCCAAGGGACAGTGAAAACCAGCTAGAGCTTTCAGTGCTGGCAGCTTTCCTGTGGGCGCAATCTCTGGACGTTTCCAATTTGGCAGCCGGGCTCTGCCAGAGAGAGATACAGAGTGTTGCCCCATTAGGAAGCAAAGCTTTAGCAGAGCGCGAATGTCTGTGTGGCAGCGAATGCAGTTCCAAGGGACAGTGAAAACCAGCTACAGCTTTCCGTGCTGGCAGCTTTCCTGTGGGCGCAATCTCTGGACGTTTCCAATTTCACTGCCAGGCACTGGGAGAAAGTCAAACAGAGTGTTGCCCCATTACCTAGCAATGCTTTTGTAGAGCGCGAATGTCTGTGTGGCAGCAAATGCAGTTCCAAGGGACAGTGAAAACCAGCTACAGCTTTCAGTGCTGGCAGCTTTCCTGTGGGCGCAATCTCTGGACATTTCCAATTTGGCAGCCGGGCTCTGCCAGAGAGAGATACAGAGTGTTGCCCCATTAGGAAGCAAAGCTTTAGCAGAGCGCGAATGTCTGTGTGGCAGCGAATGCAGTTCCAAGGGACAGTGAAAACCAGCTACAGCTTTCAGTGCTGGCAGCTTTCCTGTGGGCGCAATCTCTGGACGTTTCCAATTTCACTGCCGGGCTCTGCCAGAGAGAGATACAGAGTGTTGCCCCATTAGGAAGCAAAGCTTTAGCAGAGCGCGAATGTCTGTGTGGCAGCGAATGCAGTTCCAAGGGACAGTGAAAACCAGCTACAGCTTTCAGTGCTGGCAGCTTTCCTGTGTGCGCAATATCTGGACGTTTCCAATTTCACTGCCGAGCACTGGGAGAGAGAGATACAGAGTGTTGCCCCATTACGAGGCAATGCTTTTGTAGAGCGCGAATGTCTGTGTGGCAGCGAATGCAGTTCCAAGGGACAGTGAAAACCAGCTACAGCTTTCAGTGCTGGCAGCTTTCCTGTGGGCGCAATCTCTGGACGTTTCCAATTTCACTGCCAGGCACTGGGAGAAAGTCATACAGAGTGTTGCCCCATTACCTAGCAATGCTTTTGTAGAGCGCGAATGTCTGTGTGGCAGCGAATGCAGTTCCAAGGGACAGTGAAAACCAGCCACAGCTTTCAGTGCTGGCAGCTTTCCTGTGGGCGCAATCTCTGGACGTTTCCAATTTCACTGCCGGGCTCTGCCAGAGAGAGATACAGAGTGTTGCCCCATTAGGAAGCAAAGCTTTAGCAGAGCGCGAATGTCTGTGTGGCAGCGAATGCATTTCCAAGGGACAGTGAAAACCAGCTACAGCTTTCAGTGCTGGCAGCTTTCCTGTGGGCGCAATCTGTGGACGTTTCCAATTTCACTGCCGGGCTCTGCCAGAGAGAGATACAGAGCGTTGCCCCATTACGAAGCAAAGCTTTAGCAGAGCGCGAATGTCTGGGTGGCAGCAAATGCAGTTCCAAGGGACAGTGAAAACCAGCTACAGCTTTCAGTGCTGGCAGCTTTCCTGTGGGCGCAATCTCTGGACGTTTCCAATTTGGCAGCCGGGCTCTGCCAGAGAGAGATACAGATTGTTGCCCCATTAGGAAGCAAAGCTTTAGCAGAGCGCGAATGTCTGTGTGGCAGCGAATGCAGTTCCAAGGGACAGTGAAAACCAGCTACAGCTTTCCGTGCTGGCAGCTTTCCTGTGGGCGCAATCTCTGGACGTTTCCAATTTCACTGCCAGGCACTGGGAGAAAGTCAAACAGAGTGTTCCCCATTACCTAGCAATGCTTTTGTAGAGCGCGAATGTCTGTGTGGCAGCGAATGCAGTTCCAAGGGACAGTGAAAACCAGCTAGAGCTTTCAGTGCTGGCAGCTTTCCTGTGGGTGCAATCTCTGGACGTTTCCAATTTGGCAGCCGGGCTCTGCCAGAGAGAGATACAGAGTGTTGCCCCATTAGGAAGCAAAGCTTTAGCAGAGCGCGAATGTCTGTGTGGCAGCGAATGCACTTCCAAGAGACAGTGAAAACCAGCTACAGCTTTCCGTGCTGGCAGCTTTCCTGTGGGCGCAATCTCTGGACGTTTCCAATTTCACTGCCGGGCTCTGCCAGAGAGAGATACAGAGTGTTGCCCCATTACGAAGCAATGCTTTAGCAGAGCGCGAATGTCTGTGTGGCAGCGAATGCAGTTCCAAGGGACAGTGAAAACCAGCTACAGCTTTCAGTGCTGGCAGCTTTCCTGTGGGCGCAATCTCTGGACGTTTCCAATTTCACTGCCGGGCTCTGCCAGAGAGAGATACAGAGTGTTGCCCCATTAGGAAGCAAAGCTTTAGCAGAGCGCGAATGTCTGTGTGGCAGCGAATGCAGTTCCAAGGGACAGTGAAAACCAGCTACATCTTTCAGTGCTGGCAGCTTTCCTGTGGGCGCAATCTCTGGACGTTTCCAATTTCACTGCCAGGCACTGGGAGAAATTCATACAGAGTGTTGCCCCATTCCGAAGCAATGCTTTTGTAGAGTGCGAATGTCTGTGTGGCAGCGAATGCAGTTCCAAGGGACAGTGAAAAGCAGCTACAGCTTTCAGTGCTGGCAGCTTTCCTGTGGGCGCAATCTCTGGACGTTTCCAATTTCACTGCCGGGCTCTGCCAGAGAGAGATACAGAGTGTTGCCCCATTACGAAGCAAAGCTTTAGCAGAGCGCGAATGTCTGTGTGGCAGCGAATGCAGTTCCAAGGGACAGTGAAAACCAGCTACAGCTTTCAGTGCTGGCAGCTTTCCTGTGGGCGCAATCTCTGGACGTTTCCAATTTCACTGCCGAGCACTGGGAGAGAGAGATACAGAGTGTTGCCCCATTAGGAAGCAAAGCTTTAGCAGAGCGCGAATGTCTGTGTGGCAGCGAATGCAGTTCCAAGGGACAC
This sequence comes from Mycteria americana, assembly GCF_035582795.1. Lineage (NCBI taxonomy): Eukaryota > Metazoa > Chordata > Aves > Ciconiiformes > Ciconiidae > Mycteria > Mycteria americana. Next base: position 918,954 of record NW_027445638.1, read on the forward strand.
TGAATACCAGCTACAGCTTTCAGTGCTGGCAGCTTTCCTGTGGGCGCAATCTCTGGACGTTTCCAATTTCACTTCCAGGCACTGGGAGAAAGTCATACAGATTGTTGCCCCATTACGAAGCAATGCTTTAGCAGAGCGCGAATGTCTGTGTGGCAGCAAATGCAGTTCCAAGGGACAGTGAAAACCAGCTACAGCTTTCAGTGCTGGCAGCTTTCCTGTGGGCGCAATCTCTGGACGTTTCCAATTTGGCAGCCGGGCTCTGCCAGAGAGAGATACAGATTGTTGCCCCATTAGGAAGCAAAGCTTTAGCAGAGCGTGAATGTCTGTGTGGCAGCGAATGCAGTTCCAAGGGACAGTGAAAACCAGCTACAGCTTTCAGTGCTGGCAGCTTTCCTGTGGGCGCAATCTCTGGACGTTTCCAATTTCACTGCCGGGCTCTGCCAGAGAGAGATACAGAGTGTTGCCCCATTACGAAGCAATGCTTTAGCAGAGCGCGAATGTCTGTGTGGCAGCGAATGCAGTTCCAAGGGACAGTGAAAACCAGCTACAGCTTTCAGTGCTGGCAGCTTTCCTGTGGGCGCAATCTCTGGACGTTTCCAATTTCACTGCCGGGCTCTGCCAGAGAGAGATACAGAGTGTTGCCCCTTTACAAAGCAAAGCTTTAGCAGAGCGCGAATGTCTGTGTGGCAGCGAATGCAGTTCCAAGGGACAGTGAAAACCAGCTAGAGCTTTCAGTGCTGGCACCTTTCCTGTGGGCGCAATCTCTGGACGTTTCCAATTTCACTGCCGGGCTCTGCCAGAGAGAGATACAGAGTGTTGCCCCATTACGAAGCAAAGCTTTAGCAGAGCGCGAATGTCTGTGTGGCAGCGAATGCAGTTCCAAGGGACAGTGAAAACCAGCTACATCTTTCAGTGCTGGCAGCTTTCCTGTGGGCGCAATCTCTGGACGTTTCCAATTTCACTGCCAGGCACTGGGAGAAATTCATACAGAGTGTTGCCCCATTCCGAAGCAATGCTTTTGTAGAGTGCGAATGTCTGTGTGGCAGCGAATGCAGTTCCAAGGGACAGTGAAAACCAGCTACAGCTTTCAGTGCTGGCAGCTTTCCTGTGGGCGCAATCTCTGGACGTTTCCAATTTCACTGCCGGGCTCTGCCAGAGAGAGATACAGAGTGTTGCCCCATTACGAAGCAATGCTTTAGCAGAGCGCGAATGTCTGTGTGGCAGCGAATGCAGTTCCAAGGGACAGTGAAAACCAGCTACAGCTTTCAGTGCTGGCAGCTTTCCTGTGGGCGCAATCTCTGGACGTTTCCAATTTCACTGCCGAGCACTGGGAGAGAGAGATACAGAGTGTTGCCCCATTAGGAAGCAAAGCTTTAGCAGAGCGCGAATGTCTGTGTGGCAGCGAATGCAGTTCCAAGGGACACTGAATACCAGCTACAGCTTTCAGTGCTGGCAGCTTTCCTGTGGGCGCAATCTCTGGACGTTTCCAATTTCACTTCCAGGCACTGGGAGAAAGTCATACAGATTGTTGCCCCATTACGAAGCAATGCTTTAGCAGAGCGCGAATGTCTGTGTGGCAGCAAATGCAGTTCCAAGGGACAGTGAAAACCAGCTACAGCTTTCAGTGCTGGCAGCTTTCCTGTGGGCGCAATCTCTGGACGTTTCCAATTTGGCAGCCGGGCTCTGCCAGAGAGAGATACAGATTGTTGCCCCATTAGGAAGCAAAGCTTTAGCAGAGCGCGAATGTCTGTGTGGCAGCGAATGCAGTTCCAAGGGACAGTGAAAACCAGCTAGAGCTTTCAGTGCTGGCAGCTTTCCTGTGGGCGCAATCTCTGGACGTTTCCAATTTCACTGCCGGGCTCTGCCAGAGAGAGATACAGAGTATTGCCCCATTACGAAGCAAAGCTTTAGCAGAGCGCGAATGTCTGTGTGGCAGCGAATGCAGTTCCAAGGGACAGTGAAAACCAGCTACAGCTTTCAGTGCTGGCAGCTTTCTTGTGGGCGCAATCTCTGGACGTTTCCAATTTCTCTGCCAGGCATTGGGAGAAAGTCATACAGAGTGTTGCCCCATTAGGAAGCAAAGCTTTAGCAGAGCGCGAATGTCTGTGTGGCAGCGAATGCAGTTCCAAGGGACAGTGAAAACCAGCTACAGCTTTCAGTGCTGGCAGCTTTCCTGTGGGCGCAATCTCTGGACGTTTCCAATTTCACTGCCAGGCACTGGGAGAAATTCATACAGAGTGTTGCCCCATTCCGAAGCAATGCTTTTGTAGAGTGCGAATGTCTGTGTGGCAGCGAATGCAGTTCCAAGGGACAGTGAAAACCAGCTACAGCTTTCAGTGCTGGCAGCTTTCCTGTGGGCGCAATCTCTGGACGTTTCCAATTTCACTGCCGGGCTCTGCCAGAGAGAGATACAGAGTGTTGCCCCATTACGAAGCAAAGCTTTAGCAGAGCGCGAATGTCTGTGTGGCAGCGAATGCAGTTCCAAGGGACAGTGAAAACCAGCTACAGCTTTCAGTGCTGGCAGCTTTCCTGTGGGCGCAATCTCTGGACGTTTCCAATTTCACTGCCGAGCACTGGGAGAGAGAGATACAGAGTGTTGCCCCATTAGGAAGCAAAGCTTTAGCAGAGCGCGAATGTCTGTGTGGCAGCGAATGCAGTTCCAAGGGACACTGAATACCAGCTACAGCTTTCAGTGCTGGCAGCTTTCCTGTGGGCGCAATCTCTGGACGTTTCCAATTTCACTTCCAGGCACTGGGAGAAAGTCATACAGATTGTTGCCCCATTACGAAGCAATGCTTTAGCAGAGCGCGAATGTCTGTGTGGCAGCAAATGCAGTTCCAAGGGACAGTGAAAACCAGGTACAGCTTTCAGTGCTGGCAGCTTTCCTGTGGGCGCAATCTCTGGACGTTTCCAATTTGGCAGCCGGGCTCTGCCAGAGAGAGATACAGAGTGTTGCCCCATTAGGAAGCAAAGCTTTAGCAGAGCGTGAATGTCTGTGTGGCAGCGAATGCAGTTCCAAGGGACAGTGAAAACCAGCTACAGCTTTCAGTGCTGGCAGCTTTCCTGTGGGCGCAATCTCTGGACGTTTCCAATTTCACTGCCGGGCTCTGCCAGAGAGAGATACAGAGTGTTGCCCCATTACGAAGCAATGCTTTAGCAGAGCGCGAATGTCTGTGTGGCAGCGAATGCAGTTCCAAGGGACAGTGAAAACCAGCTACAGCTTTCAGTGCTGGCAGCTTTCCTGTGGGCGCAATCTCTGGACGTTTCCAATTTCACTGCCGGGCTCTGCCAGAGAGAGATACAGAGTGTTGCCCCTTTACAAAGCAAAGCTTTAGCAGAGCGCGAATGTCTGTGTGGCAGCGAATGCAGTTCCAAGGGACAGTGAAAACCAGCTAGAGCTTTCAGTGCTGGCACCTTTCCTGTGGGCGCAATCTCTGGACGTTTCCAATTTCACTGCCGGGCTCTGCCAGAGAGAGATACAGAGTGTTGCCCCATTACGAAGCAAAGCTTTAGCAGAGCGCGAATGTCTGTGTGGCAGCGAATGCAGTTCCAAGGGACAGTGAAAACCAGCTACATCTTTCAGTGCTGGCAGCTTTCCTGTGGGCGCAATCTCTGGACGTTTCCAATTTCACTGCCAGGCACTGGGAGAAAGTCATACAGAGTGTTGCCCCATTACGAAGCAATGCTTTTGTAGAGTGCGAATGTCTGTGTGGCAGCGAATGCAGTTCCAAGGGACAGTGAAAACCAGCTACAGCTTTCAGTGCTGGCAGCTTTCCTGTGGGCGCAATCTCTGGACGTTTCCAATTTCACTGCCGGGCTCTGCCAGAGAGAGATACAGAGTGTTGCCCCATTACGAAGCAATGCTTTAGCAGAGCGCGAATGTCTGTGTGGCAGCGAATGCAGTTCCAAGGGACAGTGAAAACCAGCTACAGCTTTCAGTGCTGGCAGCTTTCCTGTGGGCGCAATCTCTGGACGTTTCCAATTTCACTGCCGAGCACTGGGAGAGAGAGATACAGAGTGTTGCCCCATTAGGAAGCAAAGCTTTAGCAGAGCGCGAATGTCTGTGTGGCAGCGAATGCAGTTCCAAGGGACACTGAATACCAGCTACAGCTTTCAGTGCTGGCAGCTTTCCTGTGGGCGCAATCTCTGGACGTTTCCAATTTCACTTCCAGGCACTGGGAGAAAGTCATACAGATTGTTGCCCCATTACGAAGCAATGCTTTAGCAGAGCGCGAATGTCTGTGTGGCAGCAAATGCAGTTCCAAGGGACAGTGAAAACCAGCTACAGCTTTCAGTGCTGGCAGCTTTCCTGTGGGCGCAATCTCTGGACGTTTCCAATTTGGCAGCCGGGCTCTGCCAGAGAGAGATACAGATTGTTGCCCCATTAGGAAGCAAAGCTTTAGCAGAGCGCGAATGTCTGTGTGGCAGCGAATGCAGTTCCAAGGGACAGTGAAAACCAGCTAGAGCTTTCAGTGCTGGCAGCTTTCCTGTGGGCGCAATCTCTGGACGTTTCCAATTTCACTGCCGGGCTCTGCCAGAGAGAGATACAGAGTATTGCCCCATTACGAAGCAAAGCTTTAGCAGAGCGCGAATGTCTGTGTGGCAGCGAATGCAGTTCCAAGGGACAGTGAAAACCAGCTACAGCTTTCAGTGCTGGCAGCTTTCTTGTGGGCGCAATCTCTGGACGTTTCCAATTTCTCTGCCAGGCACTGGGAGAAAGTCATACAGAGTGTTGCCCCATTAGGAAGCAAAGCTTTAGCAGAGCGCGAATGTCTGTGTGGCAGCGAATGCAGTTCCAAGGGACAGTGAAAACCAGCTACAGCTTTCAGTGCTGGCAGCTTTCCTGTGGGCGCAATCTCTGGACGTTTCCAATTTCACTTCCAGGCACTGGGAGAAAGTCATACAGAGTGTTGCGCCATTACGAAGCAATGCTTTAGGAGAGCGCGAATGTCTGTGTGGCAGCGAATGCAGTTCCAAGGGACAGTGAAAACCAGCTAGAGCTTTCAGTGCTGGCAGCTTTCCTGTGGGCGCAATCTCTGGACGTTTCCAATTTCACTGCCAGGCACTGGGAGAAATTCATACAGAGTGTTGCCCCATTACCTAGCAATGCTTTTGTAGAGTGCGAATGTCTGTGTGGCAGCGAATGCAGTTCCAAGGGACAGTGAAAACCAGCTACAGCTTTCAGTGCTGGCAGCTTTCCTGTGGGCGCAATCTCTGGACGTTTCCAATTTCACTGCCGGGCTCTGCCAGAGAGAGATACAGAGTGTTGCCCCATTACGAAGCAATGCTTTAGCAGAGCGCGAATGTCTGTGTGGCAGCGAATGCAGTTCCAAGGGACAGTGAAAACCAGCTACAGCTTTCAGTGCTGGCAGCTTTCCTGTGGGCGCAATCTCTGGACGTTTCCAATTTCACTGCCGGGCTCTGCCAGAGAGAGATACAGAGTGTTGCCCCATTAGGAAGCAAAGCTTTAGCAGAGCGCGAATGTCTGTGTGGCAGCGAATGCAGTTCCAAGGGACACTGAAAACCAGCTACAGCTTTCAGTGCTGGCAGCTTTCCTGTGGGCGCAATCTCTGGACGTTTCCAATTTCACTTCCAGGCACTGGGAGAAAGTCATACAGATTGCTGCCCCATTATGAAGCAATGCTTTAGCAGAGCGCGAATGTCTGTGTGGCAGCAAATGCAGTTCCAAGGGACAGTGAAAACCAGCTACAGCTTTCAGTGCTGGCAGCTTTCCTGTGGGCGCAATCTCTGGACGTTTCCAATTTGGCAGCCGGGCTCTGCCAGAGAGAGATACAGATTGTTGCCCCATTAGGAAGCAAAGCTTTAGCAGAGCGCGAATGTCTGTGTGGCAGCGAATGCAGTTCCAAGGGACAGTGAAAACCAGCTACAGCTTTCAGTGCTGGCAGCTTTCCTGTGGGCGCAATCTCTGGACGTTTCCAATTTCACTGCCGGGCTCTGCCAGAGAGAGATACAGAGTGTTGCCCCATTACGAAGCAATGCTTTAGCAGAGCGCGAATGTCTGTGTGGCAGCGAATGCAGTTCCAAGGGACAGTGAAAACCAGCTACAGCTTTCAGTGCTGGCAGCTTTCCTGTGGGCGCAATCTCTGGACGTTTCCAATTTCACTGCCGGGCTCTGCCAGAGAGAGATACAGAGTGTTGCCCCTTTACAAAGCAAAGCTTTAGCAGAGCGCGAATGTCTGTGTGGCAGCGAATGCAGTTCCAAGGGACAGTGAAAACCAGCTAGAGCTTTCAGTGCTGGCACCTTTCCTGTGGGCGCAATCTCTGGACGTTTCCAATTTCACTGCCGGGCTCTGCCAGAGAGAGATACAGAGTGTTGCCCCATTACGAAGCAAAGCTTTAGCAGAGCGCGAATGTCTGTGTGGCAGCGAATGCAGTTCCAAGGGACAGTGAAAACCAGCTACATCTTTCACTGCTGGCAGCTTTCCTGTGGGCGCAATCTCTGGACGTTTCCAATTTCACTGCCAGGCACTGGGAGAAATTCATACAGAGTGTTGCCCCATTCCGAAGCAATGCTTTTGTAGAGTGCGAATGTCTGTGTGGCAGCGAATGCAGTTCCAAGGGACAGTGAAAACCAGCTACAGCTTTCAGTGCTGGCAGCTTTCCTGTGGGCGCAGTCTCTGGACGTTTCCAATTTCACTGCCGGGCTCTGCCAGAGAGAGATACAGAGTGTTGCCCCATTACGAAGCAATGCTTTAGCAGAGCGCGAATGTCTGTGTGGCAGCGAATGCAGTTCCAAGGGACACTGAATCCCAGCTACAGCTTTCAGTGCTGGCAGCTTTCCTGTGGGCGCAATCTCTGGACGTTTCCAATTTCACTTCCAGGCACTGGGAGAAAGTCATACAGATTGTTGCCCCATTACGAAGCAATGCTTTAGCAGAGCGCGAATGTCTGTGTGGCAGCAAATGCAGTTCCAAGGGACAGTGAAAACCAGCTACAGCTTTCAGTGCTGGCAGCTTTCCTGTGGGCGCAATCTCTGGACGTTTCCAATTTGGCAGCCGGGCTCTGCCAGAGAGAGATACAGATTGTTGCCCCATTAGGAAGCAAAGCTTTAGCAGAGCGCGAATGTCTGTGTGGCAGCGAATGCAGTTCCAAGGGACAGTGAAAACCAGCTAGAGCTTTCAGTGCTGGCAGCTTTCCTGTGGGCGCAATCTCTGGACGTTTCCAATTTCACTGCCGGGCTCTGCCAGAGAGAGATACAGAGTATTGCCCCATTACGAAGCAAAGCTTTAGCAGAGCGCGAATGTCTGTGTGGCAGCGAATGCAGTTCCAAGGGACAGTGAAAACCAGCTAGAGCTTTCAGTGCTGGCAGCTTTCCTGTGGGCGCAATCTCTGGACGTTTCCAATTTCACTGCCAGGCACTGGGAGAAATTCATACAGAGTGTTGCCCCATTACCTAGCAATGCTTTTGTAGAGTGCGAATGTCTGTGTGGCAGCGAATGCAGTTCCAAGGGACAGTGAAAACCAGCTACAGCTTTCAGTGCTGGCACCTTTCCTGTGGGCGCAATCTCTGGACGTTTCCAATTTCACTGCCGAGCACTGGGAGAAAGTCATACAGAGTGTTGCGCCATTACGAAGCAATGCTTTTGTAGAGCGCGAATGTCTGTGTGGCAGCGAATGCAGTTCCAAGGGACAGTGAAAACCAGCTAGAGCTTTCAGTGCTGGCAGCATTCCTGTGGGCGCAATCTCTGGATGTTTCCAATTTGGCAGCCGGGCTCTGCCAGAGAGAGATACAGAGTGTTGCCCCATTAGGAAGCAAAGCTTTAGCAGAGCGCGAATGTCTGTGTGGCAGCGAATGCAGTTCCAAGGGACAGTGAAAACCAGCTACAGCTTTCAGTGCTGGCAGCTTTCCTGTGGGCGCAATCTCTGGACGTTTCCAATTTCACTGCCAGGCACTGGGAGAAAGTCATACAGAGTGTTGCCCCATTACCTAGCAATGCTTTTGTAGAGCGCGAATGTCTGTGTGGCAGCGAATGCAGTTCCAAGGGACAGTGAAAACCGGCCACAGCTTTCAGTGCTGGCAGCTTTCCTGTGGGCGCAATCTCTGGACGTTTCCAATTTCACTACCGGGCTCTGCCAGAGAGAGATACAGAGTGTTGCCCCATTAGGAAGCAAAGCTTTAGCAGAGCGCGAATGTCTGTGTGGCAGCGAATGCAGTTCCAAGGGACAGTGAAAACCAGCTACAGCTTTCAGTGCTGGCAGCTTTCCTGTGGGCGCAATCTCTGGACATTTCCAATTTGGCAGCCGGGCTCTGCCAGAGAGAGATACAGAGTGTTGCCCCATTAGGAAGCAAAGCTTTAGCAGAGCGCGAATGTCTGTGTGGCAGCGAATGCAGTTCCAAGGGACAGTGAAAACCAGCTACAGCTTTCAGTGCTGGCAGCTTTCCTGTGGGCGCAATCTCTGGACGTTTCCAATTTCACTGCCGAGCACTGGGAGAGAGAGATACAGAGTGTTGCCCCATTACGAAGCAATGCTTTAGCAGAGCGCGAATGTCTGTGTGGCAGCGAATGCAGTTCCAAGGGACAGTGAAAACCAGCTACAGCTTTCAGTTCTGGCAGCTTTCCTGTGGGCACAATCTCTGGACGTTTCCAATTTCACTGCCGGGCTCTGCCAGAGAGAGATACAGAGTGTTGCCCCATTACGAAGCAATGCTTTAGCAGAGCGCGAATGTCTGTGTGGCAGCGAATGCAGTTCCAAGGGACACTGAATACCAGCTACAGCTTTTAGTGCTGGCAGCTTTCCTGTGGGCGCAATCTCTGGACGTTTCCAATTTCACTGCCGGGCTCTGCAAGAGAGAGATACAGAGTGTTGCCCCATTCCGAAGCAATGCTTTAGCAGAGCGCGAATGTCTGTGTGGCAGCGAATGCAGTTCCAAGGGACAGTGAAAACCAGCTACAGCTTTCAGTGCTGGCACCTTTCCTGTGGGCGCAATCTCTGGACGTTTCCAATTTCACTGCCGAGCACTGGGAGAGAGAGATACAGAGTGTTGCCCCATTACGAAGCAATGCTTTTGTAGAGCGCGAATGTCTGTGTGGCAGCGAATGCAGTTCCAAGGCACAGTGAAAACCAGCTACAGCTTTCAGTGCTGGCAGCTTTCCTGTGTGCGCAATATCTGGACGTTTCCAATTTGGCAGCCGGGCTCTGCCAGAGAGAGATACAGAGTGTTGCCCCATTAGGAAGCAAAGCTTTAGCAGAGCGCGAATGTCTGTGTGGCAGCGAATGCAGTTCCAAGGGACAGTGAAAACCAGCTACAGCTTTCAGTGCTGGCAGCTTTCCTGTGGGCGCAATCTCTGGACATTTCCAATTTGGCAGCCGGGCTCTGCCAGAGAGAGATACAGAGTGTTGCCCCATTAGGAAGCAAAGCTTTAGCAGAGCGCGAATGTCTGTGTGGCAGCGAATGCAGTTCCAAGGGACAGTGAAAACCAGCTACAGCTTTCAGTGCTGGCAGCTTTCCTGTGTGCGCAATCTCTGGACGTTTCCAATTTAACTGCCAGGCACTGGGAGAAAGTCATACAGAGTGTTGCCCCATTACCTAGCAATGCTTTTGTAGAGCGCGAATGTCTGTGTGGCAGCGAATGCAGTTCCAAGGGACAGTGAAAACCAGCTACAGCTTTCAGTGCTGGCAGCTTTCCTGTGGGCGCAATCTCTGGACGTTTCCAATTTGGCAGCCGGGCTCTGCCAGAGAGAGATACAGAGTGTTGCCCCATTAGGAAGCAAAGCTTTAGCAGAGCGCGAATGTCTGTGTGGCAGCGAATGCAGTTCCAAGGGACAGTGAAAACCAGCTAGAGCTTTCAGTGCTGGCAGCTTTCCTGTGGGCGCAATCTCTGGACGTTTCCAATTTCACTGCCGGGCTCTGCCAGAGAGAGATACAGAGTGTTGCCCCATTACGAAGCAAAGCTTTAGCAGAGCGCGAATGTCTGTGTGGCAGCGAATGCAGTTCCAAGGGACAGTGAAAACCAGCTACAGCTTTCAGTGCTGGCAGCTTTCCTGTGGGCGCAATCTCTGGACGTTTCCAATTTCTCTGCCAGGCACTGGGAGAAAGTCATACAGAGTGTTGCCCCATTAGGAAGCAAAGCTTTAGCAGAGCGCGAATGTCTGTGTGGCAGCGAATGCAGTTCCAAGGGACAGTGAAAACCAGCTACAGCTTTCAGTGCTGGCAGCTTTCCTGTGGGCGCAATCTCTGGACGTTTCCAATTTGGCAGCCGGGCTCTGCCAGAGAGAGATACAGAGTGTTGCCCCATTCCTAAGCAAAGCTTTAGCAGAGCGCGAATGTCTGTGTGGCAGCGAATGCAGTTCCAAGGGACAGTGAAAACCAGCTACAGCTTTCAGTGCTGGCAGCTTTCCTAAGGGCGCAATCTCTGGACGTTTCCAATTTCACTGCCGGGCTCTGCCAGAGAGAGATACAGAGTGTTGCCCCATTACGAAGCAATGCTTTTGTAGAGCGCGAATGTCTGTGTGGCAGCGAATGCAGTTCCAAGGGACAGTGAAAACCAGCTACAGCTTTCAGTGCTGGCAGCTTTCCTGTGGGCGCAATCTCTGGACGTTTCCAATTTCACTGCCGAGCACTGGGAGAGAGAGATACAGAGTGTTGCCCCATTACGAAGCAATGCTTTTGTAGAGCGCGAATGTCTGTGTGGCAGCGAATGCAGTTCCAAGGGACAGTGAAAACCAGCTACAGCTTTCAGTGCTGGCAGCTTTCCTGTGGGCGCAATCTCTGGACGTTTCCAATTTCACTGCCGAGCACTGGGAGAGAGAGATACAGAGTGTTGCCCCATTACGAAGCAATGCTTTTGTAGAGCGCGAATGTCTGTGTGGCAGCGAATGCAGTTCCAAGGGACAGTGAAAACCAGCTACAGCTTTCAGTGCTGGCAGCTTTCCTGTGTGCGCAATATCTGGACGTTTCCAATTTGGCAGCCGGGCTCTGCCAGAGAGAGATACAGAGTGTTGCCCCATTAGGAAGCAAAGCTTTAGCAGAGCGCGAATGTCTGTGTGGCAGCGAATGCAGTTCCAAGGGACAGTGAAAACCAGCTACAGCTTTCAGTGCTGGCAGCTTTCCTGTGGGCGCAATCTCTGGACATTTCCAATTTGGCAGCCGGGCTCTGCCAGAGAGAGATACAGAGTGTTGCCCCATTAGGAAGCAAAGCTTTAGCAGAGCGCGAATGTCTGTGTGGCAGCGAATGCAGTTCCAAGGGACAGTGAAAACCAGCTACAGCTTTCAGTGCTGGCAGCTTTCCTGTGGGCGCAATCTCTGGACATTTCCAATTTGGCAGCCGGGCTCTGCCAGAGAGAGATACAGAGTGTTGCCCCATTAGGAAGCAAAGCTTTAGCAGAGCGCGAATGTCTGTGTGGCAGCGAATGCAGTTCCAAGGGACAGTGAAAACCAGCTACAGCTTTCAGTGCTGGCAGCTTTCCTGTGGGCGCAATCTCTGGACGTTTCCAATTTCACTGCCAGGCACTGGGAGAAAGTCATACAGAGTGTTGCCCCATTACCTAGCAATGCTTTTGTAGAGCGCGAATGTCTGTGTGGCAGCGAATGCAGTTCCAAGGGACAGTGAAAACCAGCTACAGCTTTCAGTGCTGGCAGCTTTCCTGTGGGCGCAATCTCTGGACGTTTCCAATTTGGCAGCCGGGCTCTGCCAGAGAGAGATACAGAGTGTTGCCCCATTAGGAAGCAAAGCTTTAGCAGAGCGCGAATGTCTGTGTGGCAGCGAATGCAGTTCCAAGGGACAGTGAAAACCAGCTAGAGCTTTCAGTGCTGGCAGCTTTCCTGTGGGCGCAATCTCTGGACGTTTCCAATTTCACTGCCGGGCTCTGCCAGAGAGAGATACAGAGTGTTGCCCCATTACGAAGCAAAGCTTTAGCAGAGCGCGAATGTCTGTGTGGCAGCGAATGCAGTTCCAAGGGACATTGAAAACCAGCTACAGCTTTCAGTGCTGGCAGCTTTCCTGTGGGCGCAATCTCTGGACGTTTCCAATTTCACTGCCAGGCACTGGGAGAAAGTCATACAGAGTGTTGCCCCATTAGGAAGCAAAGCTTTAGCAGAGCGCGAATGTCTGTGTGGCAGCGAATGCAGTTCCAAGGGACAGTGAAAACCAGCTACAGCTTTCAGTGCTGGCAGCTTTCCTAAGGGCGAAATCTCTGGACGTTTACAATTTCACTGCCGGGCTCTGCCAGAGAGAGATACAGCGTGTTGCCCCATTACGAAGCAAAGCTTTAGCAGAGCGCGAATGTCTGTGTGGCAGCGAATGCAGTTCCAAGGGACAGTGAAAACCAGATACAGCTTTCAGTGCTGGCAGCTTTCCTGTGGGCGCAATCTCTGGACGTTTCCAATTTCTCTGCCAGGCACTGGGAGAAAGTCATACAGAGTGTTGCCCCATTAGGAAGCAAAGCTTTAGCAGAGCGCGAATGTCTGTGTGGCAGCGAATGCAGTTCCAAGGGACAGTGAAAACCAGCTACAGCTTTCAGTGCTGGCAGCTTTCCTGTGGGCGCAATCTCTGGACGTTTCCAATTTGGCAGCCGGGCTCTGCCAGAGAGAGATACAGAGTGTTGCCCCATTCCTAAGCAAAGCTTTAGCAGAGCGCGAATGTCTGTGTGGCAGCGAATGCAGTTCCAAGGGACAGTGAAAACCAGCTAGAGCTTTCAGTGCTGGCAGCTTTCCTGTGGGCGCAATCTCTGGACGTTTCCAATTTGGCAGCCGGGTCTGCCAGAGAGAGATACAGAGTGTTGCCCCATTAGGAAGCAAAGCTTTAGCAGAGCGCGAATGTCTGTGTGGCAGCGAATGCAGTTCCAAGGGACAGTGAAAACCAGCTACAGCTTTCAGTGCTGGCAGCTTTCCTGTGGGCGCAATCTCTGGACTTTTCCAATTTGGCAGCCGGGCTCTGCCAGAGAGAGATACAGAGTGTTGCCCCATTAGGAAGCAAAGCTTTAGCAGAGCGCGAATGTCTGTGTGGCAGCGAATGCAGTTCCAAGGGACAGTGAAAACCAGCTACAGCTTTCAGTGCTGGCAGCTTTCCTGTGGGCGCAATCTCTGGACGTTTCCAATTTCACTGCCAGGCACTGGGAGAAATTCATACAGAGTGTTGCCCCATTACCTAGCAATGCTTTTGTAGAGTGCGAATGTCTGTGTGGCAGCGAATGCAGTTCCAAGGGACAGTGAAAACCAGCTACAGCTTTCAGTGCTGGCAGCTTTCCTAAGGGCGCAATCTCTGGACGTTTCCAATTTCACTGCCGGGCTCTGCCAGAGAGAGATACAGAGTGTTGCCCCATTACGAAGCAATGCTTTTGTAGAGCGCGAATGTCTGTGTGGCAGCGAATGCAGTTCCAAGGGACAGTGAAAACCAGCTACAGCTTTCAGTGCTGGCAGCTTTCCTGTGGGCGCAATCTCTGGACGTTTCCAATTTCACTGCCGAGCACTGGGAGAGAGAGATACAGAGTGTTGCCCCATTACGAAGCAATGCTTTTGTAGAGCGCGAATGTCTGTGTGGCAGCGAATGCAGTTCCAAGGGACAGTGAAAACCAGCTACAGCTTTCAGTGCTGGCAGCTTTCCTGTGGGCGCAATCTCTGGACGTTTCCAATTTCACTGCCGAGCACTGGGAGAGAGAGATACAGAGTGTTGCCCCATTACGAAGCAATGCTTTTGTAGAGCGCGAATGTCTGTGTGGCAGCGAATGCAGTTCCAAGGGACAGTGAAAACCAGCTACAGCTTTCAGTGCTGGCAGCTTTCCTGTGTGCGCAATATCTGGACGTTTCCAATTTGGCAGCCGGGCTCTGCCAGAGAGAGATACAGAGTGTTGCCCCATTAGGAAGCAAAGCTTTAGCAGAGCGCGAATGTCTGTGTGGCAGCGAATGCAGTTCCAAGGGACAGTGAAAACCAGCTACAGCTTTCAGTGCTGGCAGCTTTCCTGTGGGCGCAATCTCTGGACATTTCCAATTTGGCAGCCGGGCTCTGACAGAGAGAGATACAGAGTGTTGCCCCATTAGGAAGCAAAGCTTTAGCAGAGCGCGAATGTCTGTGTGGCAGCGAATGCAGTTCCAAGGGACAGTGAAAACCAGCTACAGCTTTCAGTGCTGGCAGCTTTCCTGTGGGCGCAATCTCTGGACATTTCCAATTTGGCAGCCGGGCTCTGCCAGAGAGAGATACAGAGTGTTGCCCCATTAGGAAGCAAAGCTTTAGCAGAGCGCGAATGTCTGTGTGGCAGCGAATGCAGTTCCAAGGGACAGTGAAAACCAGCTACAGCTTTCAGTGCTGGCAGCTTTCCTGTGGGCGCAATCTCTGGACGTTTCCAATTTCACTGCCAGGCACTGGGAGAAAGTCATACAGAGTGTTGCCCCATTACCTAGCAATGCTTTTGTAGAGCGCGAATGTCTGTGTGGCAGCGAATGCAGTTCCAAGGGACAGTGAAAACCAGCTACAGCTTTCAGTGCTGGCAGCTTTCCTGTGGGCGCAATCTCTGGACGTTTCCAATTTGGCAGCCGGGCTCTGCCAGAGAGAGATACAGAGTGTTGCCCCATTAGGAAGCAAAGCTTTAGCAGAGCGCGAATGTCTGTGTGGCAGCGAATGCAGTTCCAAGGGACAGTGAAAACCAGCTAGAGCTTTCAGTGCTGGCAGCTTTCCTGTGGGCGCAATCTCTGGACGTTTCCAATTTCACTGCCGGGCTCTGCCAGAGAGAGATACAGAGTGTTGCCCCATTACGAAGCAAAGCTTTAGCAGAGCGCGAATGTCTGTGTGGCAGCGAATGCAGTTCCAAGGGACATTGAAAACCAGCTACAGCTTTCAGTGCTGGCAGCTTTCCTGTGGGCGCAATCTCTGGACGTTTCCAATTTCACTGCCAGGCACTGGGAGAAAGTCATACAGAGTGTTGCCCCATTAGGAAGCAAAGCTTTAGCAGAGCGCGAATGTCTGTGTGGCAGCGAATGCAGTTCCAAGGGACAGTGAAAACCAGCTACAGCTTTCAGTGCTGGCAGCTTTCCTAAGGGCGAAATCTCTGGACGTTTACAATTTCACTGCCGGGCTCTGCCAGAGAGAGATACAGCGTGTTGCCCCATTACGAAGCAAAGCTTTAGCAGAGCGCGAATGTCTGTGTGGCAGCGAATGCAGTTCCAAGGGACAGTGAAAACCAGATACAGCTTTCAGTGCTGGCAGCTTTCCTGTGGGCGCAATCTCTGGACGTTTCCAATTTCTCTGCCAGGCACTGGGAGAAAGTCATACAGAGTGTTGCCCCATTAGGAAGCAAAGCTTTAGCAGAGCGCGAATGTCTGTGTGGCAGCGAATGCAGTTCCAAGGGACAGTGAAAACCAGCTACAGCTTTCAGTGCTGGCAGCTTTCCTGTGGGCGCAATCTCTGGACGTTTCCAATTTGGCAGCCGGGCTCTGCCAGAGAGAGATACAGAGTGTTGCCCCATTCCTAAGCAAAGCTTTAGCAGAGCGCGAATGTCTGTGTGGCAGCGAATGCAGTTCCAAGGGACAGTGAAAACCAGCTAGAGCTTTCAGTGCTGGCAGCTTTCCTGTGGGCGCAATCTCTGGACGTTTCCAATTTGGCAGCCGGGTCTGCCAGAGAGAGATACAGAGTGTTGCCCCATTAGGAAGCAAAGCTTTAGCAGAGCGCGAATGTCTGTGTGGCAGCGAATGCAGTTCCAAGGGACAGTGAAAACCAGCTACAGCTTTCAGTGCTGGCAGCTTTCCTGTGGGCGCAATCTCTGGACTTTTCCAATTTGGCAGCCGGGCTCTGCCAGAGAGAGATACAGAGTGTTGCCCCATTAGGAAGCAAAGCTTTAGCAGAGCGCGAATGTCTGTGTGGCAGCGAATGCAGTTCCAAGGGACAGTGAAAACCAGCTACAGCTTTCAGTGCTGGCAGCTTTCCTGTGGGCGCAATCTCTGGACGTTTCCAATTTCACTGCCAGGCACTGGGAGAAATTCATACAGAGTGTTGCCCCATTACCTAGCAATGCTTTTGTAGAGTGCGAATGTCTGTGTGGCAGCGAATGCAGTTCCAAGGGACAGTGAAAACCAGCTACAGCTTTCAGTTCTGGCAGCTTTCCTGTGGGCGTAATCTCTGGACGTTTCCAATTTCACTGCCGGGCTCTGCAAGAGAGAGATACAGAGTGTTGCCCCATTACCTAGCAATGCTTTAGCAGAGCGCGAATGTCTGTGTGGCAGCGAATGCAGTTCCAAGGGACAGTGAAAACCAGCTACAGCTTTCAGTGCTGGCAGCTTTCCTGTGGGCGCAGTCTCTGGACGTTTCCAATTTCACTGCCAGGCACTGGGAGAAAGTCATACAGAGTGTTGCCCCATTACCTAGCAATGCTTTTGTAGAGCGCGAATGTCTGTGTGGCAGCGAATGCAGTTCCAAGGGACAGTGAAAACCAGCTACAGCTTTCAGTGCTGGCAGCTTTCCTGTGGGCGCAATCTCTGGACGTTTCCAATTTCACTGCCGGGATCTGCCAGAGAGAGATACAGAGTGTTGCCCCATTACGAAGCAAAGCTTTAGCAGAGCGCGAATGTCTGTGTGGCAGCGAATGCAGTTCCAAGGGACAGTGAAAACCAGCTACAGCTTTCAGTGCTGGCACCTTTCCTGTGGGCGCAATCTCTGGACGTTTCCAATTTCACTGCCAGGCACTGGGAGAAATTCATACAGAGTGTTGCCCCATTACCTAGCAATGCTTTTGTAGAGTGCGAATGTCTGTGTGGCAGCGAATGCAGTTCCAAGGGACAGTGAAAACCAGCTACAGCTTTCAGTGCTGGCAGCTTTCCTGTGGGCTCAGTCTCTGGACGTTTCCAATTTGGCAGCCGGGCTCTGCCAGAGAGAGATAGAGAGTGTTGCCCCATTACGAAGCAATGCTTTAGCAGAGCGCGAATGTCTGTGTGGCAGCGAATGCAGTTCCAAGGGACAGTGAAAACCAGCTACAGCTTTCAGTGCTGGCAGCTTTCTGTTGGTTCTTTGGGTGTGGGGCTGTGTGTGTGTGGGGGTGTTACCCCTTAAGCCAGGACGCAGGTGAACCGAGACAACTTGCTGTTATTTGAACATACTTTTCTGTGCTGGGTTGTCTCACTCTGCCTAAAGAATAAGGGAGTGGGCAAGGCTGGTGCTGAACCCTGCAAGAGAGGTTGGTCTGCAGATGACAGTTTCGGAGCTTGTGAGTAACAGGAGGACAAACCGGCCCGTGATTTGATACTGTGTGGGCCACAGCTTGTCGAGTGTTCTCTGCGTTTAGACTGGCCTTTTAGGCAAGCTGTGGTTTGCCTTCTGGGCAGCACAATGCAGGTGACACTTCTGTGCAGCATATTCAGCTTTTTGGAGATGGCCCCGGAGGGCATGGGAAACAACTGCTTCTTTGCAGGAGTATCGGTTTAGAGTATTTTCATCAGTCTGTTTTGGTGTGCGAATCTGGGGAGAAGAGCAGTCTCTAACCGACCCTTCCCCCTGCATGGAGAAATACCACCATGCGATCAGAGCACGCCATATGTCCCAACTCCCATAGTGTCCTGCGGATGCTTGTGGTTTGGGGCATAGGCTGACCCTGATCAGGAGGGTGACCAGCTAACCAGTCACCAGATCCAAAAGGCATACAATCCTCAGACTACACAAGTGGGTTTCTTGTCTTGCTGCAGGCTGCATGGAGCACGTACAGGGCTTCTGACTGGGACCCCCAGGCATCCCCAGCTCATCAACAGCCGCATCTTCTATTCCCTCCTTCACCCTTTATCTGACGCTCCGCTTTCCTGTCCTTTGTCTGGTAGTTTTTCCCTTTATTGTCTCACTAGTTTAACACTAGGCCACCTAGTTTTCTCCTTTTGTGGTCTGCCATCTCCAACAGTTTCTCACTTTGTCACACGGTTAGTTTAAGCTCAAGCCAGGGTTGGTGAAGACAGTGGTGAATGAGAGCTTCTGTAAGCAATGAGACAACAGACACCATCAAAAAAACTCTGTCCTCTCCCCTGCCCACCTTAGAAATCTCTAAAGGCACACATAAGGAGCAGCTTAGGCACTCTTCAACTCAGTCAAACCTTGGTTGGGATGCCACTGAGATCCGTATGTTTAGAGGAGACTTGTCTGAACGACACTTCAAGCTCTCTGTCTCTTAGGCTGTAGATGAGGGGAATGAAGAAAGATGTTAAGACAGTACAGAAAACAGAGCCTATTTTGTTTGGATTTCCTACTCTGATAGCATCTGCTAAGCAACACACAATGTTAAAGTCTGTTTACAATTGTAACGTCAAACAGCAATCAGATGAGAGGAGCAGGCGTAAGCATCTTTTTCTTCCTGGTGCCAAAAGAGATGTCCAGAGTGGAGGAAAGGATGTAACTGTAAGATGCCAGAAACTATAGAAACATGAAGAGAGGATCTCTGGAGAACTCGGCAGCGTGGCCAGTGTAGTATCATCACAGGATGATGATGAAGGATTACCACCAGATGACACAAGAACTGGTAAATTTCGTTACCAACACAAGAAGTTAGTTAGTGACAGAAACACTGGGTTAGCTTCACTCTTTTTTTCACATCCAGCTCTCAACTTAAAGACCCGACAGGAAGAACAGAAAGATGAAAAGGAGGAGCAGGAGGGAAATGAGGAGGAGATGGAAAAGGAAGACAAAGCGAAGGAGGATGAACATGAACATGAAGAAGGAATAGGAGCAACAAGAGCAGGAGGAGAGGAAAAGGAGGAAGAGGAGTAAGAACAGAAGAACAAGAAGATAAAGAGGATGAAGGCCAGAAGGAGGAACAGGAGGAAGAGGAGGAGGAGGAACAGCAGCAGGAGGAGGAGGAACGGAAGGAGGACAAGGAGGAACAGGAGGACAAGGGACATAAACAGGAAGAGGAAAAGGAGAAGGAGGTGAAGGCAGGAGAGGCAGATGGAGAGGAGGAGAAGGAAGAAAAGGAGGAACAGGAGAAGGGCAAGAAAGAGGAGGACTTGCCTACTGGGGGCAGTAGTCAAGGGCCCAGGTGGTGTTCTCGCAGTCCTGCCAGCGAGGGGCAAGGGTGTGAGGAGAAGGGCCCTAAGAGGACAAGTCAGTAATCGGCTGCGGAACCCGTGTTGGTGACAGGGTTTTAGGTTCTGTGACCCTGTTCACAGAGGTCAGCCTCTGCCTGGGGAGAGAGGATACACCTCACGGAGCGGGGCAAAGCTGCTGTTGCCAACAGGATGGCTGACCCCATAAGGAGGCCTTTAAACTGAGAAGGGTGGGGAGGGAGAGAGCAACCAGCGGTCCTGCGAAGGAGTGACAGACAAGATAGCTGAGCAAAGGGCAGGGGGTCATGTGACGGGAAGGGATCACCACATCAACAACAGAGGCTAAAGCGGGGTCACCTCCAGCACCTGCATGTAAGCACAGAAGTGCCTACAAGACACCACTATGAAGAAATCCCCCAAACCCTCTCTGAGAACTTAGCACGTGGGCAGGCCTCTCTAAAATGCCTGGACAGGAGTGCACGCAGCATGGGGAATAAACATGAGGAGTTAGAGATCCGTAGACAATCCAATGAAGGACCACGGAGATGATGAAGGGACTGGAGCACCTTGCATATGAGGAAAGGCTGAGAGAGCTGGGACTGTTTAGCCTGGAGAAGAGAAGGTTCAGAGGGGGATCTTATTAATGTATTTAAATACCTGAAAGGAGAGCGCAAAGAGGACAGAGCCAGGCTCTTTACAGTGGCACCCAGTGACAGAACCAGAGGCAATAGGCACAAACTGAAACACAGGAGGTTGCCTCTGAACATCAGGAGACACTTTTTCGCTGTGAGGGCGACTAAGCACTGGCGCAAGTTACCCAGGGAAGCTGTGGGGCCTCCATCCTTAGAGATATTCAGAAGCTGTCTGGACAGGGTCTTTAGAAACCGGCTCTAGGTGGCCCTGCTTGAGCATAGAGGTGGGACGAGATGATCTCCAGAGGCCCTATCCAACCTCAACCTTTCTGTGATTCTGAGGTAAATGAACAAGAAAATGAGGAGGAAGTGGAGGAACAATTGGAGGGAAAGGAACAGGAGGATAAAAAAACAGGACGAGGTGGAGAAAGAGAAAAAAGAAGCGGAGGAGAAAGAGGAGGATGAATATGAACACGAGGAACAAGAGGAAGAGGAGGTGGGGAGCAAGGGAAAAAAACCAACCAAATTTAAAAAAGGAGAAGAAAGGGGACTCTAAAGTATAGGAACCGGAGAAAGAGAAACAGGAAGAGGAGGAGGAGGAAAAGGACTAACAGGAGGACCACAAACAAGAGGAACAGGAGGAACAGGAGGAGTAACCAGAAGAACTTGCGGAAAAGGGAGAAGAGGAAAAGGAGAAAGAGGAGGAACAGGAGGAACAGGAGGAGGGAGGAAAAAAAGATGGCAGAACAGGAGGAAGATGAGGAGAAGGAGGAGGAAGAACGAGAGAAACGAGGAGAAGGAGCAGAACACAGAAGAACAAGACGAAGAAGAGGAGAAGAAGGAGCAGGAGGAGGACGACTTGCACGATCACGAACAGCAACAGCAGGCAGATAAGATAAACAAGGGGAACAGCAGGAAGTGGAGAAGGAATAGGAACAAAAGCAGGAAGAACAGGAGGAGGACCTGGAGGAAAGAAGGAGGAACAAGACGAAGACAGGTACAAAAATGGAAGAGGAACAGTAGGAGAACAAAAAGGGAGAAGGAACTGGAGGTGGAACAGGAGGGAGGAAAAAAGAAAGGAAAAGGACGAGCAAGAGAATGGGGAGGAGGAGGAACAGGTTGAAGAGGAGGGAAGAGGCAAAAAAGAAAGAAGAGGAGGAGGAGCAAGAGGAGGAAGGAAAAGGGCAAGAGAAGGAATATGAACAAGAAGAGGAGGAGGAGGTGGAGCAATATGTTGAGGCAAAGAAAATACGGAAGAAAAGCAGGTAGAGGAAGAGGAGGAAGGGGAGGAAGAGGAGGAAGAGGAGGAAGAGGAGGAATGGGCAGAGAATCAGGAGGAAGAAGCATGAGGAGGAGGATTAAGAAAAGGAGGAAAAAGAGAAGGAGAAAGAAGGCGGGGGGGAGAGCAGGAACTGGTAGAATCAGAGGAAATAGGGCAAAAGGAGGAAGAGGAGGAACAGGAAGAAGATGAACAGGGGGAAGGGGAGGAACAGGAGGAGGAAGAAGAGGAGGAACAGAAGGAGCACAATGGAACAGGAGAAAGAAAAAAGGAACAGGAAGAGAAAGAGTTAAGATAAAAAGAAAGAGGAGGAGGAGAAAAAAGAGAGGAGGGTGAGGAAAAGGGAGAGGAGGAAGAGGAGGAGGAAAAGGAGGAAAAGAAGCAGGAGGAGGAGGAAGAAGAACAGAAAGAACAGAAGCAGGAAGAGAAAGAACAGGGGGAGGAACGGAAAGAACAGGGGAGGAGTTGGAAACAATAGCAGAGGAAAAGAAGGAGGAGAAGGAGAAAGAAAAGGAGGACAATGAGCAGGAGAAGGACGCAGAATAGGAGAAAGAACCAGAGGAGGACAATGATGAACAGGTAGAACAGGAAGAGGAGGAGAATAAACAAAAGTACGAGGAGGAAGGAGAGGAGGAAGAAGAACAGGAGGAAGTGAAAGAGGAAGAGGACGGGGAAGTACAGGAGGAAGAAGAAAAAGATGACAGAGGAGGAGGAGGAGAAGGATGAAAAGGAGGACGAGGAAGAGGAACAGGAGGATGAAGAGGAAGCTGAGGAAAAGGATGAGGAGGAGCAGCTAGAAGAGGAGGAAGAAGAAGAGGAGGAACACGAGGACAAAAAGGAACCAGATTAGGAGGAGGAGGAAGAACAGCAGGAAGAGGAACAGCAGGAGCATGAGAAGAAAGAAAAGGAGGAGGGTAGGGAGGAGGAGGAGGAGGAGGAGGAGGAGGAGGAGGAGGAGGGCGGCAATACGGAGGAGGAGGAACAGAAGGAGATAGAGGAGCAAAAAGAGGAAGAGGAGGAACAGGAGGAGGAACAGGAGAACAGGAGAAACAGGGAGAGGAGCAAGAGGCACAGGAAGACAAAGAGTTGGAGGAACTGGTTGAGGAGGAGAAGTAGGAAGAGGAACAGGTCGAGGAGGAGAAGGAGGAAGAGGAAGAGAAGGAACAGGAGGTGCAGAAAGATGAAGAACAAGAGGAGGAGGAGATGCAGGAGGAACAAATGTTGAAAGAAGAGGAGAAGGATAAAGAAGAGAAGGAGGAGGAAGAGGAGAATAAAGATGAGGAAGAAGAACATGATGAATAAGAAAAACAGAAGGAACAGGAGGAGGACTAAGAACAGGAGGAAGACCACAAAAAGGAGGAGGAAGAACAGGAAGAAGGACAGTAGGAGGAACAGAAGGAGGAGGAACTGGAAGGAGAACAGGAGGAAGAGGACCAAGAGGACCCGGAGGAAGAAGATTGGAAGAAAAGGAGGACAAGGAGGAGAAGGAAGAGGATGAGAAGGAAAAGGAAGAACAGGAGGACCAGGAGGTGAAGAAGGAGGAGGAACAAGAGGAGAAAAAGGAGGAACAGGAGGAGGAGGAAATGGAGGAGGAGGAGGTTTGAGAAGAAGAGTAAAACGAAAATAAGGAGTAGGAGCAAGAGGAACAGGAGGAGGGACAAGAGGAACAGGAAGAACAGACAGAGGAGGAGTAAGAACAGGAGGAGGAGGAAGATAAAGAGGAGAAGGAGGAGGCAAGAGGAGGAGGAAGAGGAATAAAAGGAGCAGTAACTTGAGGAACCAGTGCAAAACCAAGAAAAACTGGGATGAACAGAAGGAGGAAAAGGAGGCAGAAGAACAAAAGGAACAGGAGGAACAGGAAACAAAAGGAAGAGGAGTTGGAGGCAGAAAAAGGAGGAGGAGGAATAAAGAGACAAGGAGGAGGAGGAGGAGGAAAAGTTAAGAGCATGAGGAGGAAAAGGAGGTGGAGAATGAGGAAAAGCAGCAGGAAGAGCGGGAAGAAAAGGAAGAACAGGAGCAACGGGACGAGGAGGAGGAGGAGCAGAAGGAAGAGGAAAAGAAAGAAATAGAGCAGAAAGAGGAGGGGAGGAGGAAGAACAGGGAGAACAGGAGGAGGAGGAAGAACAGGAGGAGGAGAAGGAAAAGAAGGAGGAAGAGGGGGAGAAGGAGAAAATTGAGGAGTAAGAGGAGGAAGAAGAAGAGCAGGAGGAGGTGGAAGAACAGGATGAAGTATCGGAGAAGGAAGAACAGGTCGAAGAAAATGAGGAGGTGGAAAAGGAAAAACGGAGGAAGAAGAGGAGGAAGAAGACAGCAATAGAGAATTAATAGAGTCATAGAATCGTAGAATCAGAATCATTTAGCTTGGCCAAGACCCTGAAGATCATTGAGTCCAACTGTTACCCTAAAACTACCCAGTCCACCACTAAACCAGGTCTCTAAGTGCCACGTCTACGTTTCTTCTAAATACCTCCAGGTCTGGTGACTCAACCACTTTCCCTGGGCAGCCTGTTCCAGGGCTTGATAACCCTTTTGGTGAAGACATTTTTCCTAATATCCAACCCAGACCTTCCCTGGCGCAACTTGAGGCTGTTGCCTCTCATCCTATCACTTGTAACCTGGGAAAAGAGACCGACACCCACCTCGCTACAACCTCCTTTCACGTAGCTGTAGAGAGCGAGAAGGTCTTCCCTCAGCCTCCTTTCCTCCAGACTAAACAACGCCGGTTCCCTCAGCCGCTCCTCACAGGACCTGTGCTCTAGACCCTTCACCAGCTTCTTTGCTCTTCTTTGGATGTGCTCCAGCACCTCAATGCGTTTCTTGTAGTGAGGGGCCCAAAACTGAACACAGTAGTTGAGGTGCGGCCTCACCAGTGCCGAGTACAGGGGGACGATCGCTTCCCTACTCCTGCTGGGGATTCACTAAATCCAAGCCTACCGGTCAAGCCATTACTCACAGGAGTCGTTCCGCATCGTGGCCATCACTCCTCTCGGGAACAGGCGGGAAAGCTCTGGATGACAAGGGCTGTCAGCATGGGCTCCAGAAACAGAAGATCAGTGCAAAAAGATCCCCATCACCTAATCGCATAGAAATAATTCTAGCTCAGTGAAAGGATTCTTGAAAATTAAACACACAGAACAGCACCCGCCATCAAAATTCTTTCAGTGGTAGTTGTAACTGCTGCAGAGCTGCAGGCTGACGACCTTACCATCACTGTCACAGGACCCCAAAAG
This sequence comes from Mycteria americana, assembly GCF_035582795.1. Classification (NCBI taxonomy): domain Eukaryota; kingdom Metazoa; phylum Chordata; class Aves; order Ciconiiformes; family Ciconiidae; genus Mycteria; species Mycteria americana. Next base: position 943,062 of record NW_027445638.1, read on the forward strand.
AAATAATAACTGGCAAACAGTAACTCTACCCATAGCCCGTATCTATCTAGCCTTCAAAGGTAGAATAGCTCAGCCTACAGCTCTGGAGGTATAGACCAGCCTATACTTATACCCTGTGTCTACCTACTCGATGATCTGTCCAGAAAGTCAAACCAGAATTACCTTTGAAACAGGATGGAACTAGGCGGGGGAGGGGGGAGAAAGAAAGAAATTGCTGGAAGAAAAGGGAAAGTGTAGGCACACAACTAAAAAAGAAAGGAGCCAAGTTATCCCGAAGGCCAGCTCAGCCCAACTCACTTTCGCTGGTGAAAGGCTGTACAGCTTGGAGGAAAAAAAAACGACTTTGGTGCTGGGATGCACACAGATGTCTGAGTTCAGATCTGAAACAGCAGAAAAACCTGGACACGGCTCCTTTTCCCTTTCCTCATACCTGTGTGCATGCCGTGACTTCCTCGTTTCCCTGAAGTCCTCCCAGACTAACAGGGAAGTGGCTTCTGTCCAGCCCATGTGCCATGAAGGGAAACAGTTTTGACCACTAAGGGAGCAGCAAACAACTACCTCTGCGGAACCAAAGGGGCAGCCACACCTCGGCTTTGGAGATGCCCAAAGCTGCCCTGAGCCCCAGGAGCCCCTGCCGCCCCAGCATTTGCTTGGCCCTGAACCTCTGTGGCGCCTGCTAGCACTGGGGAGCCCCAGGGACAGAAGCAAAGGACAGTGCTCAGCCCCTGTGGGGAGCGTGATGGGGAATACGTCCTTCCCTCTGGCCACAGGAGGATGCCCTAGGCCACGCCAGGACAGGGCATCTCTCCTCCTGACCGCCCGGGGGAAGGCGAGGCCTGAGGAAGGCCTCGCAAGCTGCTGGGCTCAGCATGGGCAGTGTGACCAGGGGCAGAGCCCTGTCTCCTGACAGGTTCCGGCACGGCTGATGCGAGCGGCTCCTGTCACGCAGCTCCTCCTGCCCAGGGCTGTGGCTGCAGCACAGACAGATCTGCGCTTTCGGAAAGACCTGCCAATCCGGAGGAAATCCAGGGAAGCTCCCCTCCTGGCAGCTCCCCTCCTGTCCTGTCCTGTCCTGTCCTGTCCTGTCCCCTGCCCTGCCCTGCCCTCCACCCTTCCTTTCCCTCCCTCCCTGAGCAGGCCCAGACCCCGTGAGCAGATCGAGGCACGGCACAGCTGTGCACACACCTTGCGCTGCTGAGAGAACCGCTCCTGGTGCAATGGCCCTACTTGAAGGCTGTCTCTCCGCAGGCCCAGTGTCCCGGCTGGCTGAGGAGCAGCTGTGGTGTCGAGGGGCGGGGAGCGGGCACAAGGCGGCTCTGTGAGGAGAGGCCCGGGCTGCCTGTGCCCGCCCGGCCAACGGCTGCGCCATTGGCCACGGCTGAGCCAATCAGCAGAGCCAGAGGTGGCCTGTCAGTCACAGCCAGGCTGGGGCGGGGCCAGAGGGGGCAGACGCTGAGCAGCCTGAGGAGAAATGGGTGAGGGAGGGGCGGGGGCAGCCGGGGCGAGGGGGGCGCAGGGCCAGGGCCAGGGCCAGGGGTGCTGCAGGAGCGGGAGCAGGTATCTCGCAGTGTGGGTGGGCCTGGGAGGAGGGACCTGTAGACCTCATCTCCCAGGGGCCCCGCCATGGCCCAGTTCACCAGCCCTGGTCCGAGTGCTCAGCCCCGGGGACGACCCCACAACCAGGGTCAGAGCAGCTTCTGCTGCTGCCCCAAAGGTCACCAGCCCGAGGCCTGGCAGCTGGAGGTCAGTGTTTCATGTCTGCAGGCCAGGGGAAGGTAGAGCGGCCTCCTCTCCAAGAGGCGGCTCCAAGCTTTGGAGCAGGCATGCTCTGGTGGGGACAGACCAGGTGCCTGTGCTGTCCCCAGGCCTTCGTGTGGGTCTTGTGCTCATGAACAACCCCATCTCTGTTGACAGCCTTTCATAAATGGGGATTTGCAGACATGGAAGTTGTTTCTCCCTCCTGGTAAGAGCATGCACCGGGGCTTTGTTGTCAGAGAAGCAAGTGGGGAGTGCTCCTGGTTGGCTGCAGCTCCCTTGGCAGATGCTTGTGGCCCTCTCTTGGCCCCAAGGTCTGATACGTGCCTTTCCCCCCACCCAAGCTGCGCTGCCAGCTTTTGGGAAATGGGGGTACAGAGGGTGGATGGTTTTACCACAGCCAGGAAGTTCCAGTCAACCTGTCAGGGATTTTTTTCTTCCTGGTTCTTGCAGTAACAAGTTTTTGGGGTTTTTTTTGAAATGTATTTTTTTCCAAGGAAACTTCACCAGGGCAAGTGCAGCATGTAGCTCTGATTGTTCCTTGTGTGGGTTGTGTCTGTCCTCAGCCAGGCACACAGAAGCTTTCAGACGAGGAACGGGACTGTTCCAGGGTGAAGTGAGCAACCGGGATCCCAAGCCTGTTTTGTTGAAGGCAATCAAGTGAAAATGTGCGGTTAGAGCTGTCTGCGTGGCTTCCCCTTTTGATTGCAGTGCTCCCCTCTAGTTCTGTGTAATACTCACTTCTACTACTCGGCTCCATCAGGTTTAAATTTCTGTAAACTGATGCTACGCTTTGCAACTGTTTCCACTTGATTCTTCAGAGATTTGAAAACTCCCTGTTGAGGTCTCTCTGCTTTCTTCTCCCCCCTGTCCCGCAGAACCGTATTTGACTGCAGGGGCTGCAGAGTCTGTGTTTCCTCCCCGTGGTGAGGAAAATATGGACATGAAAAAGAAATGGGCAGTGATTCTGAAAAGAGCCCTTTCTTTGTGCTCAATTTCACATTCAGTTGCCTGTTGCGGGTTCTGAAATGACGTGAGTTACTTGGAGTGTTTGCAATCCCTTGTTGGCATCCCTGTGCTCAGGAGGTGCATCAGAAACTCTGGGCATTGCTTAGACGGACAAGTAACCGCAGCCCCTTCTGAAAAATAGCTCGTGGGTGAGTTAGTTCCTAGGCCATAACAGAAGGGTTTCTGTTTGCATCTGCAAGAACTCAGGAGCAAAGCCTGCTGATGGGAACCCTCAGAAGAAAGGGAAGACTAGAGAGAGAAGAAGAGATCAGTAGAGTTACACTGCTTTACCCCAGATGGTGTCACACCTCCTGGCATGGTGACTCTGGGTGAGGGTGCTCTCAGGGTTTTTTCTAACCTTTTCCAGTGCTCACCACCAGAGAGCTGACGGCCCTGGGGGAAGGACGGCACCCCTCTTCTTTGTGCACCCCAGGATCTTGTCACGCTGCCTAACCTCCTGCACAAACAGAAGTGGCCGATAGTGGACTCCTTCAAGGAGGCTGGTGTGGGCACGAGGAAGATCCCGGGAGCAGACTTCATTCAAGTCATCAAAGGGGTATGTAGGGAGCAGAATGGGAGTGGACTGCTGCCACTGCCGTATGTCCTTGCATGCAGACGCGGGGTGGTTCCAGTGGGGGAATTGGTGGCGGTTCAGCAAGGGGCGCTTTCTCTTGTCTTACCCTCAGGGGACGACTCCCACAGTCTGGAAAGCTGGAGGGGAAAGGGAGGGCACGGATATGAGAAGTGGGATGTCATGTAGAGCAGGTTGTGGGAGTGAGGGTATCCTTGTATCTCTGTATCCTCGTTGACGGGAGATGCCAGAGTGGATCCAGAATATGGTTCCCTGAGACCCTATAGCGGCCTATAGCAGAGTGGCCAGGAGGAGAGTTCTGGGGAAGAGCTTGAGAAGCCGGGGGATGAGTGCAATGCTGCGGTCAGCCCAGTGGCAGGAGGGAGGTTATTCCGGCCTTCGGGTTGGGCTCAGCATGTGAAGCCCGAGGTGTAACGTCCTGTACTGGATTTTGGTAGTTAGCATTGATCGTCCAGCCGATCAAAACCAGGCCCTTTCTGCAGCTGTTGGCAGCAGCTGGAAAACAGAGGTTCAGAAGACCTTGCTTTTTAAAAGCTAACCTAGAGCAGAAGGCTTGTCATGGTACCTGCGTTGTCTTTAACTGCAGTTTTCACATCTTTGAGAGAAGAGGCATTTGGCTGCCCGTTTGTAGTCCTGACTGTTTTGCAGATTAAACACCCTTTGTAAGCATGGAAGAGAACTGGACATGGGCAAGCAAATGCTTCGGGCAACCGCAAAGTAGAGATGGGGGTAGTAGAAATATCACAGAGATGAATGTTCTACTCTATCAGTAGAGTAGAAATATCACAGAGATGTGATATTTCTGTCAGGATCAAAAGCTAAAGGATGTTTCCATTCAACAAGCTGAGTCTGCTGGGAGCTCCAGTCTCCAAAATTCCAAACCCCATGTGTTAATCAGTGGTCAGCCCTGATGTTTCTTTCTGCTACTCTCCAAGAGAGTTTCTCTGGGCTTTTTCTTTGGTTGATGTTTAATCTCTGGTAGGTGTACAAGCTCAGTTCCATCAAACCACTTGCAAACCTGCCACTCGCCCACCTTCTGCTGGGGGCCAAGCCAAAGGGATGAAGCCTCGTGCTCGTACCAAGCCCGAAGCAAAGTTAAAGCCCTGAGAAGTTCCCCCAGTCAGGCCTGAGCCAGAGTGCAGTTATCTAAGCTGCGATGAGATGGAAGAGCCTGGAAGACAATTCATCGGCAGGAGGCGATGGAAGAAGGTAGAGTGTATGTGGCACCCGGGATTAAGCGATGCGCGCGCTTTCATGTCTGGCTCAGTAGTGTGCTTGCGCATTGACTAAGCCCCAGTTGAGAGCAGCAATTGTTGTTACTAATCGTGGGTGCCAGAGTGCCGTTCCTGCTCTCTCCTCCCCGGTGCATTAATTAGTCTTTTGTGTATGTGCAGGGCCTTGATAATGCTACTGTGTGGGCACCATGTATGCAAATGGCAGGTTTTCTGCCTATTTGTGACTGATCTTTCTTGTTTCTTTTAAACAGGAAAATCTTGTTATGTACTCCCCAGGAACTAAAGAAATGCAAAGATCTGATGAAGAAAGAGGTGCCAATCAAGGAGGGAGTGTAGGTTAGTTCTGGTTTTGAATGTTCTTGACTGTGTTGTAGCCAAAAGCCGTGTCTTAAGCAATTGAAATGAGCTGAACTACTGAGTATTTTTCGTCCCAGATACAATTCTGTATCGCTACGACTTTACCAGCCATAGTCATGGACTCTGAGCCTGTCCTGTAGTGAGGTCAAAGCAGGTATTAAAGAAAAAAAAGGGGTAAGCCAGATGAGAGAGTCTTGCCTGCTGTTAGTCACTGAGGCTGATGACAGGTCACGCAGCAGTTTTGGCAAGGTAGATACAACAAGATAGATACCTATGCTTCTCTGCGCTGATTGTAGTTTCTGGAACGTGTCTTGCATAAGCTGGTCTTCAGGTTTTGCAGGTTGTAGGTATGGCAGGATCTATTGTGTCATTAACGTGATGGTAATAACAAAACCCAGTGGCATGGGGTTGAAAAAGAAGAAAAAAAACAACAGAGAGGGGAAAATAAAACCCAGGAAAAATAAGCGATGCAAATGAAAACCATTGCTCAGCACCAACCGCCCGATGCTCAGCCAGTCCCTGAGCAGTGGCTCCCCTGCCACCCTCCCCTCAGTTTTATAGCTGAGCATGACATCACATGGTATGGAATGTCCTTTTGGTCAGTTGGGGTCAGCTGTCCCAACTGCGTCCCCTCCCAACTTTCTGTGCACCTCCAACCTACTCGCTGGCGGGGCAGCGTGAGGAGCAGAAAAGGCCTTGACGCCGTGTAAGCACTGCACTGCTCAGCAGTAACCAAACCATCAGCGTGTTATCAACACTATTATCAGCACAAATCCAAGACAAAACCAGCCGGGGAGGGGCCACAACGGTGTCCCCGCAGGGTGAGACAGCAGGGCAGGAGCGCCCCGTGGCATGCTAGGAGCTGTAGTCCTGGGGCATGGGGCTGCTGGTCAGCCATGTCGGTCTTGGGAACGGCAGGGGTCAAGGGAGATGAAACGCCGTGGGACAGCTCTGCCAGTGTTGCGAATGAGTGATTTAGATCACTTAAAAAATCACTGTCAGAGGTATTAGCAAAAGTGGTTTTGATGTGATTTATAAAAGTGTGACTTAACAAAGTTCGATGGCAAGGTGCACTCCATTAATTACTGCATGGAAGAAACAGACACAGGAAAATTGGCTTACACTCGAGTTAAAGTGATTCACAGAGAGACCGAGCAGATTGCTGTAATCTTTCTGCACGTCTCAAAGTTCTGATGAGGTCAGCGACCAGGTAGTTTCCGCTTCCTGTTGGAATTCTCTCACTCCTTCCTCCAAGCTCTTTGTCGAAGGACCGACTTCTTAATCAAACCTTTTCATCTTCTTCCTCCTCCCTTTACTAATCAATGATATGGACCCCTTGTTTTCTGTGTCCACTGTTTCCTTTTCACTACTGGGGCAATTACTGTAGTTGCTGTGGTCTGGGTCCCTATCTCAACCATGGTGTCCTCAGATGCAGTTTGGGTCCCTGGCCCAACCACAGTCCTCTGAGAGTACTGAACTGTGGCTCAACAGGCACATGCTACGCCCCAGTACAGTGCTAGAAGCCGCTGGGTTTCATTGGGGTAGGCAAGGCACCCTTCTGTCAGGTGGCACGTCAGTTTGCCAAGGTTGCTTGCCTGTTCAGGTGTAAAGTCCCAGGTTATGGGAGGTGATAACCATCCTAGGAATCTGCCCAAATCCTTCCACACACCCTGCCACCCAGGGACCGGCCACCTCGGGCACGTTTCAGTATTGCCTCACCCAAAAGTTGTCTTCTTTTACACCAGGATGAGACCAGATTCCACAAAACCCATAATATGCCAGCAGTATTAATTAGTAGTATTAAACGGCTCACATCATAAGGATGAACAAGGTCCTCAGGAGCCTGCATAATACAACCATCCACATCAATCCCAGGAAGGGAGAGGGAGATGTATTCCCTCATCTTCTCCACAAGATAGCTCCCCCAGCACAGCGAGGCCGTTAATGCCAATGCAAAGCACATAGTGATTGTAGTAGCATGTTCCCAAGTTCCTTCCTCCTCCCCACAAAATAGCTCCCCCAGCACAGTAAGGCCATCAATGCCAGGGCAAAGCACATAGCCATTATTTGTATTAACGTGCTCCCAAGCTCGGCAAAATAAAGACATAAGCAGCCCAGCCAACAAACTCTGTGACCCACCCAGGAGCTTGCCGCTAAGTAATGACTATAGGTATAGCACGCTTAATACAAAACTGCTGTTGTCTCGTGCCCCATTTTGGGCACCAAAAAGGACTGTGGTGGATTGACCCTGGCTAAACACCAGGTGCCCACCAAAGCTGCTCTACTGCTCCTCCTCCTCAGCTGCACAGGGGAGAGAAGACATAACAAAAGGCTTGTGGGTTGAGATAAGGGCAGTTTAATAAAAGCAAAAGCAAAGGCTGCCCGTGGAAGAAAAAGGAAAACAGAAGATTTATTCTCTACTTCCCATCAGCAGGTGATGTCCAGCCACTTCTTGGGAAGCAGGGCTTCAGTACACGTAGTGGTTGCTCTGGAAGACAAATGTCATAAATAATGAATGCCCCCCCTTCCTCCTCCATTCCCTTAGCTTTTATTGCTGAGCGGACGTCATATGGTATGGAATATCCCTTTCGTCAGTTTGGTCAGCTGTCCTGGCTGTGTCCCCTCCCACGATCTTGCCCACCCCCAGCCTACTCGTGAGAGGAGGGGGGGAAATGTTGGAGAGACAGCCTTGATGCTGTGCAAGCACTGCTCAGCAGTAGCCAAAACACTGGTGTGTTATCAACACCTTTCTAGCTACCAATACAAAGCACAGCACTATGAGAGGGCTGATATGGGGAAAATTAACTCCATCTCAGCCAGACCCAATACATCCCTGTCGTGGTTTTACTCCAGTTGGCAACTAAGCACCACATAGCCGCTTGCTCACTCCCCCCCAGTGGGATGAGGGAGAGAATCAGAAGAGTAAAAGTCAGGAAAACTGAGCAAAACATAAATTGAGCAGCTGCAGAAACAGTTACAGGAAGAAAAGGAGAAAAAACAGAGGTTGGAAGGAAAGGTCAAAATGATGCTTATGTGGGCTCCCCATTCCCCTCACATTGTACAGATTAGGAAACTAATTGTATCTCCTGAAGAATGGGATGGGAACATATGGCGTGACCCCGATGATAGCAAGCCGGGGGAGGATGATTCTTTGTTTCCCTCAAATCCCCCTGAAGACGAAGCAAGATCTATCATTAAAACAGTACAGCCTGAAGGACCTCGGGGTGGTGCTCCATGATATACTGAGTGAATCACTCCCTGGGATCTGTTACAATTAGCAAATTTACAAGAGAAATAGGGCAGAAAGCCAGGTAAAACTGAAACAAGAGTATTTGTGGTGAGTCTGCCTAAGTGGCAGTGACCGAATAATGCTGAGTGGAGATGAAGCAAATGGCTTTTGGGGTCCGGGAGTTCTCTTAAATTTAGGACCAGACCCGGCACATGAATCCCATTCTATCACCAGCAGGATAGCTTCTTGGGCTGGGGGAATAGATGCTAGGGAGCAAGGTGAACCCTCCGTAATCCCCATAAGATCTCTTAACGAGCTCTCTACAGCCATCACAAAAGCTGCCTGCATACAAGCCATGCATATCGAGAATCCAATGATATCCCAATATCTGCTACGATTGATTATGCAATGCTAAAACCAATACTTAGAGGAGCCCCGGCAGTTCTTAAACCTAATTTAATTGCAAAACAGGATGAAATTAAAAGAGACACAGAACACAATGAGGAGTTAGGTGATAATGATCCCCGCAACCAACTCCCTACCTGGGCACAATTAAGGCACGACATTGTAAACCATGCCCGTGAAATGGGGCGAGGCGATCCCTTAGCCAAAAAATCAGACCCAAGGCCCCGAACAGGAGATCACCAAGTGCGACCAGTAAACCAAGGGTGACCAGTAAAACAAACACCCCCACAGGGAACAGGAACTAGGCCAAAGGAAAATACGCCTAAAGACCCACGAGCTGAGTCTCGGGAGTGGAAAAATGAACTGTGGAGGAAAGCATTGCCACTAGGCATTCCCAGAGTCGCGATTCAGGGACAGCCTACTGGCATTATCCTGAGCCTAATTCAAGCGTTCCAGAAACGCGATGATGGCGAAAGGAGAGAGCGTGCTCCAAATACTCCAATGCCATCGCCAGCTCCAAGAAAGAGTGATAACCCTTTCCTCCCCCTTAGGGATTAATTGCAAACCATGAGGCCAAATAACGAGTAATATCAGGACGGCAACTGGGCCTGCTGTTGCGTTAAGAGTTACTGTCACATACAAATAGGAATTTGAGGAGTGGCTGGGGGGGGGGAAACCCTCCTGTTGAGTCACGAGGTTCAGACAGGACCCCCTTGCTTTCTAAACTCCTTCTCAGAGAGGAGTCTCGGTGCGGCTACCTCCAGTCTTAGTCTCAGACTTGGTCAACGGTTATTTTCTAAGGACTGTGTGTATAGCCACTTACTAGTTCAGGGCTTTCGCTAAGGCGACAGCATTAATTTTTACACCCCCCAGTCTGGTCGTGTTGAAGGAACTATCACGGCCAGAGCAGTGAAGAGTGCAGTTTATTAGAGCAACAGACACACAGATTCTTTGGATTACTGGTGATAAATTCACTGTCTGCAAAGCACGTGCAAATACCAAGAATATGAGTATGAATAACACGGCTGGACACAAACATGTATGTAACACGGCCGGACACAAACGCGTATATCAAGAATATGAGTAACACGGCCGGACACAAACGCGTTAAAAGATAATAAAGCGACTCTCTATATAGAGATTTCTAAGTTTTCCGTCGAGGCACTTGGTATAACCAAGTGTTCGACTCTTACCCAAAGGCGTCCTGATGGGGGGGAAGAGAGGCTCAGCCCGTCGACTGATCCCAAACGTCAGAGTGGTACACGATGGTGTCTTCCCTAACATTCTCTCTCTCTAAAACCCTTTATACTATCTTTCACCTTTCGGGTGGAGCTTGAGTGACTCTAGTCATACATACCTTTGTTTAGGATTGGTGTAAAGTTTTCTTGCTTCGCTTTTAAAGGTATAAGCTAGAAAAATTCAGTGCGCAAGCTCAGTGAGGGGTGGTCGTAGGGTATTATAATGATGTTATAATGAGCAAAGTTCACCAAAAGGACAGCATTTTGTCAAAAACGTGGCAGGCTGTTGGCCCAGGGTAGTAAATATGCAGCTTATCAGTTCCATGACACCTTTAAGTTCCCCTATTATTGCAGAGCCTGCCCGCGGCATCTCCACACCGCTAAACCCTCCGGGCAGCGCCTCTTAGAGTCAGCACACCAAGTTCCCCTGGTGTTACCAACATCTAAGGTTGCAGGCCTAGGGAACTCCCATGGAATGGATTCCTTACATGTCAGCCGCATTCCACCTGGGGAGCTTCTTCAATGCTGTGCCTTACCTAAAAGTGTGAATATAAGTTCTAATTTTTTAAGTCACCTCAGCCATTATCCCACACCTGCCTGTCCAGCAAGTGGAATCCTATCCATGGATAAATAATAATGGCCCATATATTTTGGTGCCAGTTGGTCCTCGATGACAATTGGTAAAATTCCTACTAGATATGTGAGTGCAAATTTCAATAATAACACAACAGGATGCCAAGATGCTGGCTGGATGACCTGGACAGCAAAGAGTTCAAACTACCAAAGTGAATGGAACAAGAACTATATGCCAAACTGCGAAAGTTAATTTATGGCTCCCAGGCGAGAAGCGCATGTCGCCTACTCGCTTTGTAGTTAAAGATCATAATAAAACTATTTTGGGTTTCAGTGTTTTGAACAGCCAAACCTGGTGCCTGCCGGATGGCAGTGTGTGGTCCTTCGGTTCAAAAATCAACCCTAACCCTGATAAAAATCGGGAAAACCGTGGAAATGGAACCCAGAACATGAAGAGGCAGGCAAAACTCTAATACAGGAATTAAAGACGTATCCGTCACTGGGGCCAGCACACCCCCGTGACCCTATTATAGCAGAATGGGGTTTTGCAGAACACGGTACTTATCGCAATCTATTCCAGACTGGGCCGAATGGACCAAAAAGAGCCTTAATGTTTAGCTCGACTGCATTTAAAGAGACAGAACAGAGATATTCCGAGTGGGAAAAGGGACTTTTGTCTTTAGTCTGAGCAGTTAAACAAGTGGGGCCACTGTTTGGGGTAACCTGTCCAGAAAAGCCCCGCCGAGACCTGTATTGTTTTCCCTTTCCAGGAATGATACCGGGAATGATGCCAGCACACGTCCCCTGGAGACTGGGTCAGCCATCGAAGGATTGCTTATCCTTCTCGCAGAAGCAATCATCGTCAGCATGAACCAAATCTGGCTTACTCGCCAAGAAGCCCGATGCACGGGATGGAGACCCTGACTTCCTTTATTTGTGCTAATCAATATGGTGACTATAGAACGTTCGGCACCATACATAGTTCTCAGTTGTGGGTGCAATCGACTGTAACAGCAATTATAAGGGAAGGCAATGAGGGCACCTTGCCCACTGAAATTTGAAAAGTAATTCGGGATAATGCGACTCAATTCAAAAAAGATTTCCAATCTTGGTGGCACCCAGTTAATTTCACTTATGTCCCCACCGACAGTAAAGCCACACTTTTGGTTTAACAATACACAATGCTTCGGTATACACCATACACCAAATAATTGCACTGAGATTAAATCTCAGTGGAACTGTCCTCCATCCGATAGTACTTAGAGTATGGGCCCAACAAAATGGGAACAAATGGCAAACTATGGATGATGAGGCATGTGTTGTATGGGAACAACAGAGATGTATTTGTGAAAGTAATACCATTAAGGCCCAAGACATTTGTCTTGACACAGAACAACGTGTTTGTCATTTTGAAATACATCCTAATGAAACCCCTGAAACTGTACTTGTATACACTGGAAATGGATGTTTCCGGATGTAAACGGAGAACCCTTTGTGATTCTGTATTTATAGACAATACCACTGTAGATATATACAATCACTCAAATAGCTGTATTTGTAATTTTACCAAAATTATGGGACGCAACTTTAACTATTCAGCTCCTGTCACAACCTGCCAACTGCTACAATCTATCTATACATTTCATCAAGATTTATTACCTACCCGTATTGGAATGAATCTCACATTGGTGAGAAAACTGTTGCACCGCGATGACCTCAGTCAATGACTAAAACAAATTCGAAGCAACGGACAAGGGACCCTGATTACCATCCGTCGTGATGCAGAAGAGATACCCCATGTCCCAGCAAGAGTGAAGAAAGAAGGAGAACATAACTGGTGGGAAACTCTTTTTGGATGGTCCCCGACAGCAACTGCAATTTTGCATTTGATGCTGCATCCAATTGCAGTTCTGTTCATTTTAACCTTATTATGTTTATTGCTTATAATCATTCTGTATATCAGAGTTTGGCAAAAAATGAAACAAATTACATCAATCCAGCATGTAAAACGTATACAATCAACTGATATTATATGTAAAATGGTATATAACTAACATTAATTAAGATACTTAAACTAAACAGCTTACCAAATAATTGGACTCTTACCACTGAGCTGCAATACACCACGTATTTATGATGTAGAGGCAAGAGGTGACCGTACTACCGCTCTGTGAGTCGATAAAGTGGATTGACTGTAGTCATGGGGCGGAGTGTGACGGATGTTGTTTACGTTTGCAGTCTCTTCTTTTTAAATACAGAATTCAAGTCGTTTAAATGGAAATGGACTCCTAAAAGACGATCCAAATACCGTTGGTGTCACCCTAAAAAGGCCGTCTTCAGCTCCACCAACAGCTTGCGTTCAAAACTGGGCAATTCCCAGGCCTTCAATTACGGATGCATCAAAAAATTAGAAGATCGCTATCAGTATGCATAATAAATTGCCTGCACGTCAGACTGTGTCGCAACCTGACTGTCTTAGCAGTACTGTGGAGAATGAGGACCAAAGCAAGCCTGTTCCTTCATCCACAGTTACTAATGCTTCTGCAGCAGAGTCTACCTCAAACGCATCTACAATGTCGGTTGCTACTAACGTTTCCAAACAGGAAGTTCCTGATGAAATTGTTGTTGAGCCAGCAGGGAATGGAACTCCTAAACTCAGCTCTGATAACGCAGTCCCTTACGGTGCAGAATCTTCAGGAAAATCTGAGGAGTCAAAGGGCTTGTTTAAAAGGAATTGCAACATAATACCTTCTAATGGAATTTTGATTGGAAAGCTGGTCCGTACCTTGCAGAATTCCCATTCTTCCTGTCAGAACGCTGAAGAAGAAAGATCCCAGCACGAGCTGCCAAAAAATGATTCACTTAACGGTGCTATTAGTTTAGATAATGAATCTAAAGAAAATGGACGGAAACTTGATGACTCCACTTGCCAAGTCCAACCTGTTAAACCTTCTGAGATTTTCTTTCCTAAAACAAATGGATTGCTTGAAACAGTGAGTTATGTTTGTTGCATCCAGAATTTCTCACCAGAATTTCTCACCAGAATTTCTCATGTATTCGGTATTCAGGAGCATTTTACTGTTCCTAACTCATGTGAAATACCGAGAAAACGCACAGCACAAATTTCATCATAACACTTTGTGCTATTATCCCATTCGAATTTGCAGAGCTGAGCTGACATATGACAACATGTCAACTTAAGAGAAGTTCAGCTGAGATAATACTTCAGAAGTTTCATAAAGTATATTTGCGGGGGGGGGGGGAGGTGAGTGGCATGATGCGTAAACTGGGGACAGCGCATATAACTCAACGTGATCTTGTTTAACATCTAATGTAGAAATTTCACCACCGGTAGTTTTCTACTACAGATAGTATTTTTTCTGTCTGTGGACTTCTATGTTTTAATTGTAGATGCCTATAGCTTTGTCGCCGCTTCTGCAAGAAATAAGCTTAGAATCTCTCACGTACAGCTAGTTGAACAGCTTGTCAGAGGAAGTAAGGTAAAATGAGTACCCTCTGCTTAAAACAATGTTTCATACAGGTTTATCATTGTTTCACCTGCCTACTGGTACTGTTTAATAGAAAGATTTAAATCAGTACAGAGAATTCAACACCGTGCATCTAGTGTTGCAAACATCAGCACGGAGCATATATTATTCTGATATCAAATACAGGCAGATGCCTCTTGGAAAACTTTTGTTTCTTCATAGAATATTTTTCCATTTTTTTCCATTGTCTGCAATTCTTTTTCTCTTCCTCTTTCCCTTTTTTTTCGTCCTAGGATATGTGAATGTAAGTTCCCACCATCTGCTGTCCCATTTGGGAAAGAGAGGGAAATCCGTGTGTTTCCTTTTTTCTAGTTGGTGGCAGAGCAAATCTAGTGGTTTTGGCTATTGATGTGATTCAGAGCAGCAAGTGGAGGGAGACATGCGTTGGGTGTGGGGTTTTTTAATGCAATACTTGCAGAAGCAAGAGAAAAAAACCCACCTTCTCTGGGAGCTGAGGAAGGTGTAATAATAGGTTTCTAAAGGGAATGTCCTTCAGAGTTTTCCAGTAGCCACCAGTTTTTTTACTTAAGGGGATTTTACTCCTAACATCCATCTTTTAGATGGACTTCTCAAGTGAAAAATGTGTTTTTATTTTGCGCAGTGCCCCTGGACCTCAGAAATCTTCTGAGCACGATGCTCGTATGGAAACTGTAGTGATGGAAGCACTGTTTGCCTATGAAGAATCCAGGAAGGTTCCTTCCAACTTTAGCTGTGAGGATGAGAATCTTTTTACTCAATCCGGTTCTGAAACCGTTTCTGCCAAAGAAGAAGTTGCTGAAAGTATTGTAACAAAAGTCGATAATGCGCATCCCAGTATCAATGGTCAGCACAAGGTCAGGAGAAAATCCTGGGACACTGAAGATGAATTCCTTGGGCAGTGTGAGTCTGAAGACAGTAGAGACAAAGAGAAACCAAGAAAATCAAAAGAACCTGAACTCATTTCAACAGAAAATCCATTGTCAATCAAAGGGTCTCTGGAGAGCAAAGAGACATTAGGGCAAGCTTCCTCTGTGAAGTCTGACATGGGATGTATTTCTCAAAAACTTGCACCTCTAGAGATTACAGATAAATGCCAAGATACAAAGGACATTGCTAATAACTATGTAGAGGAACCACCTGTTAATGACTCTTCTATTACGAAGCTGGATAAAGTTTTGGAGAGTCAGAGAAAGTCCTCTCACTGTGATAAAGACTTTGACAAATCAAGTCAAGCTTACAGCAGCAGGTCACATAAGGATTTTCACTGCAAAAGCAGACAGCCTCACAACGCACTCTCTAGAGGGGAAGATGTACATCGCTTTAGCAGCCACAGAGCAAACTTAACCTCATTGTTCGGTACCTCAGCAGCAATCTGAAAAATATTCTCGTGACAGGCATGCACTTCCACCTGTGTCAGCTCATTCAAATTTTGAGGACTCTTCCCGGGAAAACCAAGAACTAAGAAATGGCAAAAGAAAATATAGCCACACAAGGAAGTGGAAGTGAAATAGAATGAAATGCCAAAAGATAGGTGACCAAAGAATGAAAAAATATAAGAAGGTCAAGAAGAAAAAGAAGTCCAAAGGCAAACATCGAGAGAAGGATTACAAGTAAGCAAGGATTCCAACATAATCAGCAATTTGTTCCTAATTCTTTTCTGGGTGTTTCTCATGTCTGCCTGTTTTTCACAGTTGTGTCACAGTTATTTATATAGCATAATCTGGCTGGGGATCATGTCATTAGGTTGGTCAAGTGAAGACAGGCAAGATATTGCTGAATTGTGTTAGAACACTAGATCTGGACCACATAGTTAGAATCACATCTGCACACTGTTCTTCATTAGGTTACAACAATTTTTTTTTTTAATTCCACATATTCCACAACTAGCCACTGTTAATGATTTGTGTACAAACCAAGACCTGTTGTCCTTCACTCTGCGGGCCCCAGTTTGCTGCACCTCTAGTAAGTCAGATGTGCAGAAATTACCACAAAATAGCTGACAGGCTGCAAGTCATCACCTGTGGTAAAATAAATAATCGTTTCTTATATGCATAAAGAGCCACATTGGTTTTTCTATTTTTAACTTGCATGTTTCCTTCACACTTTATCATTTGGATTTCTCTGTGCTCCACTTTCGCAATGACAATCGCAAGCGTAAGAAAAAGAAGAAAAAGAAGAAAGACATCGGGAAACTGAAGGGCTTCTTGGAATATTTAGATCCTCATTTCCAGAAGAAAACATGGGAGAAGAAGGAAGAATCCTGTCCTCCAGGCGGCAATTTATGTGAGCAACACACCTAAAACCCCCTCAAAACCTCCCCCAGAACCGGGCATCCAACGTTTCCCCCCCCAATAAATACTGACAAACAATCACGGCTCCTCTCCGGTCACGCTGTCCCTGCTGCTGCTTTAAAGCCCTCTGCCGGAGGCTATGCCCCTTTTCACTCCCGCCATCACTCACACCCTCCTGCTCTGCACCCTTTATTTGCATACAGGGGGGATGACAATTTGAGGGGAGGGTCCAGGGGGGTCTCGGGGAGAGACCGTGTCACAGCCCAATTGGGGGACCCCGAATGTGGCTTTACACAAGGTTCTTATGCCCTCCAGTCGTTCAGGTACACGATGAATTGACTAATCACTAGCACCCGCGCTACCGGTTACTAATCATAGTCAAACTTTGCAAAGCAACTCTAGTATTGCAGCATTCTTGCTGCTTGTCTGTTGATCCAGATGTCCCTGGAATCAGACTTGCTGGAGTTACTGGCTGCGCCTGTATCCCATGGGGGGCCAGACCCAATGGGAGGGGCTGCCGCATGAGCCGCAGATCAGTGCGGGCAGGGGCGAGGCGGGGCAGACGCAATCATCGCTCCGGTACACGGGAGACCCCTCCGCCCACCATGATGGCACAGGCCCTGGGGCCCCTGACTGCCACTTCCGCTTCCAACGCCTTGACGCTGTGTGCCCACCGGCCCCGCCCCCAGAGAGGAGGCCACGCCCCCTGCCCAGCAGTGGCTGCAGTCCCGGTACCGCTTCGTGGTTCCTAAAAGGAACCACTGCCCGGAACCAGCATCCCCACCCCAGCCTGGTACCGCCTGGTACCACCATCTCTACCCCATCCTGCTGCTGACAGCCCCACCACTGGCATCCCCACCTCTGCCTGGAACCGGCGTCCCCAGGAACTGCATCCCCGCCCCGGGGATGAGGACGCCCCGCACCGACCTGAGGGCGCACTTGCTGGTATCCGTCCGCAGTTTCCACCCGCTGGGGCAAAGAGTGAGGGTGGTGGGGCTGGTGTGCCAACTGCCCCACCACCCGGAGCCCCAAGCTGACCCCAGCGTGCACTCCAGGGTCCCCAGTCCCCTGCTGGTGGCCCCGAGACCCAGCATGGGGCCAGCTGCCTCCAAGCCCCCTGCTGATGGCAAGAAGGAGACGGCACTGCCGGCGGCATTGAGCAGCAAGGCGCGCACTGGGATGGCTGCCAAACCCAAGCAGCCGAGCTGGCTGCGCCTGTTGCCGACGGGGGGGCCAAACCCCATGGGAGGGGCTGCCGCAGCAGCTGCGCATGCTGCCGCAGCTGCCGCACCCTCCCGCCATCTCCCTGCTATCCCTTGGGCCCTGGGGGTGCCTCACGGCTGCGCCCGCCCCGCTGGAGGAGCAGGAGGAGTCGGTGCCCATCACACCCGAGCAGTGGCCTGAGTGGGAGCGCATGAAGAAACTGGCCCAGGGGGAGTGGGAGCGAGCGGCCCTGCACATGGCACAGGACCAGCTGCAGTGTTTTGTGCAGAACGAGATCAAATGCAGATAGCCAATGAATACAGCTACCCATAAACCACTGCTCCAGCACCCTCCCCCGTAGCACCCACGCACAGAGAAGATCCAGAGGCAGAGACCTGCACCCACCCGCTCCAGCCCCAGCCCTCTCCCAGATCCACGTTTCTTGCTTAATTAATGAAAAGAGCTGAGTGTTGGCTTTGCAGCGCCTCTCTCTGCCTATGGTCATTTTCTCAGCGGGAAGGGAGCTGGGGGGGGTTAACACAGCCCCTGCCCACCCTGCGGGTGGCTCAGCTGGGCTGGGGATGGCCACCAAGAGGATGGGTAGATGGGGCATCGCTCCGGGTGGCAAGCACCTGTGGGAGAAACCACAAACCCCATCAACATCAGGAGGACAGAGACCTCCATCACCACCCCGGGACTGGCATCAGCATCACTGCCCCAGCACCAGCATCGCTGCCGGCAAGCTGGATCCAGCCCTGGGAAGGGGTGACTGGCTGAGTGCGGAAAACTCAGCTCGCACCTGGCTGGCGAGCGGGCACTGTTGGCCAGGGCTTGCACTCCGAGATCCCGGAGCTGGCACTGCACCGGCTGCCCAGCTTGCTCGGCCCCCTCTATGGTCTCGTCTGGCACTGCCTGGACCTCATCCAGCAAAACCCCCTGCCCACGGGTGAGCCCCGAGCCGCTGTCACGAAGAATTCGCAACCGGCTCGTGCCAACCGAGGCGAGAGGCTAGGATGCAAAGTGTAGAATTACAGGGGCAAAGATTTTTTCATGCGCGTGCCATGTCACAGCCCAATTGGGGCACCCCGAATGTGCTTTTACACAGGGGTCTTATACCCTCCAGTCGTTCAGGTACACGATGTCTTGACTAATCACGAGCACCCACGGTTACTAATCATAGTCAAACTCTGCAAAGCAACTCTAGTTTTGCAGCATTCCTGCTGCTTGTCTATTGGTCCCTAGAGTCAGTCTTGCTAGAATTACTGATCTGTGATGCCAAACAATGCTGGGAGGGTTTCAAGGACCTGTCAGAGGGGCTAGGATGCTGGTGTTATCTTGGTTGACCCGGGGTATCCTTTATCCTTCATGGACAGCTCTAAGCTTCCCAGAAGCAAAGTCCTCCTTTCCAGGGCCGGGCTGTCCTTTCGCTTCTTTTAATTCAGCACGAACAATACCAGTCTCCAGGAAAACTGCACTACCTCCTCGCATTGCAGTGTATCATCTGAACTCACCATACCTATACCTACAAACAAAGTTAATACACTTTCATACTATAAAGACTGGTTGATTAAATAGTTAGGGAAGGGAATTTTCATAACGTACCCTATGGGTCCCACCAGCCAGGGCCCCAAAAAGCCACAGACAGGGTGATGGAGAGCCAGCAAAGATGCCACCCGGGGAGGATTGGTCTCTTTTAGTGATTAGATTTGCTGCTGCAAATCAGAAATCTCCCTGCAGCACTCAGGGCACCTCAGCATCCCTGGCTGTGACGGATACACTCCACCTCTTAACCAAACTAGCAGTAGTTTGGTGCAGGCTCCAAAGGACGTACAGGCCTGAGCCATGGCTGGGCCAACAACTCCTCTGGTCCCGATCTGTTCTCTGAGAACCCACAAAGAAGCGGAGTGGCACAGTGAGCATCGATGCATATGAGCTTGGGACACCGATCATGCAACTGACACATGAATAGCGAGTGGCTTTTCCAAGACTCATTTATCAAGGAACAAAGAAAGTTGTGGGTGCAAGGAGCCTCATGCATAGCTTTCCTATCGCATGTCATTTGACTACGAGCCAACCACTTTATCTATAAATATGACAGCCAAAGTGAGCCTTCTCTGAGCTCTCCCTGCTAGGCAGCGTGGCTGCACGGCAGCGATCTCCCCTTGAGCTCGGACACCTCTCAAGGGTGCTCCTCGAGGCAGAGAGATCTTTTACCAACGGCAGGTCTTTGGTAAGCGACCGATATCACACATAACCTTGTAGTATGGTGACATTGATTTTGTCTTGGTAACTTTGATTGCATGCTGAATTGATAAATTTTCCTTAGACATAGACCGTTGTCCAAGTCTGAGACTAAAACTGGACCCAGCCGCACCTAAGCTCCATCAGGAGTTTAGAAAGCAAGGGCGTCTATTCTGAACCCTGTGACTCAATGGGAGGGTCCTCCGTACCCTTTTGTATCCTCGGTCTCTCTGTGAATCACTTTAACTCGAGTGTAAGCCAATTTTCCTGTGTCTGTTTCTTCCATGCAGTAATTAATGGAGTGCACCTTGCCATCAAACTTTGTTAAGTCGCACTTTTATAAATCACATCAAAACCACTTTTGCTAATACCTCTGACAGTGATTTTTTAAGCAATCTAAATCACTCATTCGCAACACTGGCAGAGCTGTCCCACGGCGTT
This sequence comes from Mycteria americana, assembly GCF_035582795.1. NCBI lineage: Eukaryota > Metazoa > Chordata > Aves > Ciconiiformes > Ciconiidae > Mycteria > Mycteria americana. Next base: position 963,157 of record NW_027445638.1, read on the forward strand.
TCATCTCCCTTGACCCCTGCCGTTCCCAAGACCGACATGGCTGACCAGCAGCCCCATGCCCCAGGACTACAGCTCCTAGCATGCCACGGGGCGCTCCTGCCCTGCTGTCTCACCCTGCGGGGACACCGTTGTGTCCCCTCCCCGGCTGGTTTTGTCTTGGATTTGTGCTGATAATAGTGTTGATAACACGCTGATGGTTTGGTTACTGCTGAGCAGTGCAGTGCTTACACGGCGTCAAGGCCTTTTCTGCTCCTCACGCTGCCCCGCCAGCGAGTAGGTTGGAGGTGCACAGAAAGTTGGGAGGGGACGCAGTTGGGACAGCTGACCCCAACTGACCAAAAGGACATTCCATACCATGTGATGTCATGCTCAGCTATAAAACTGAGGGGAGGGTGGCAGGGGAGCCACTGCTCAGGGACTGGCTGAGCATTGGGCGGTTGGTGCTGAGCAATGGTTTTCATTTGCATCGCTTATTTTTCCTGGGTTTTATTTTCCCCTCTCTGTTGTTTTTTTTCTTCTTTTTCAACCCCATGCCACTGGGTTTTGTTATTACCATCACGTTAATGACACAATAGATCCTGCCAAACCTACAACCTGCAAAACCTGAAGACCAGCTTATGCAAGACACGTTCCAGAAACTACAATCAGCGCAGAGAAGCATAGGTATCTATCTTGTTGTATCTACCTTGCCAAAACTGCTGCGTGACCTGTCATCAGCCTCAGTGACTAACAGCAGGCAAGACTCTCTCATCTGGCTTACCCCTTTTTTTTCTTTAATACCTGCTTTGACCTCACTACAGGACAGGCTCAGAGTCCATGACTATGGCTGGTAAAGTCGTAGCGATACAGAATTGTATCTGGGACGAAAAATACTCAGTAGTTCAGCTCATTTCAATTGCTTAAGACACGGCTTTTGGCTACAACACAGTCAAGAACATTCAAAACCAGAACTAACCTACACTCCCTCCTTGATTGGCACCTCTTTCTTCATCAGATCTTTGCATTTCTTTAGTTCCTGGGGAGTACATAACAAGATTTTCCTGTTTAAAAGAAACAAGAAAGATCAGTCACAAATAGGCAGAAAACCTGCCATTTGCATACATGGTGCCCACACAGTAGCATTATCAAGGCCCTGCACATACACAAAAGACTAATTAATGCACCGGGGAGGAGAGAGCAGGAACGGCACTCTGGCACCCACGATTAGTAACAACAATTGCTGCTCTCAACTGGGGCTTAGTCAATGCGCAAGCACACTACTGAGCCAGACATGAAAGCGCGCGCATCGCTTAATCCCGGGTGCCACATACACTCTACCTTCTTCCATCGCCTCCTGCCGATGAATTGTCTTCCAGGCTCTTCCATCTCATCGCAGCTTAGATAACTGCACTCTGGCTCAGGCCTGACTGGGGGAACTTCTCAGGGCTTTAACTTTGCTTCGGGCTTGGTACGAGCACGAGGCTTCATCCCTTTGGCTTGGCCCCCAGCAGAAGGTGGGCGAGTGGCAGGTTTGCAAGTGGTTTGATGGAACTGAGCTTGTACACCTACCAGAGATTAAACATCAACCAAAGAAAAAGCCCAGAGAAACTCTCTTGGAGAGTAGCAGAAAGAAACATCAGGGCTGACCACTGATTAACACATGGGGTTTGGAATTTTGGAGACTGGAGCTCCCAGCAGACTCAGCTTGTTGAATGGAAACATCCTTTAGCTTTTGATCCTGACAGAAATATCACATCTCTGTGATATTTCTACTCTACTGATAGAGTAGAACATTCATCTCTGTGATATTTCTACTACCCCCATCTCTACTTTGCGGTTGCCCGAAGCATTTGCTTGCCCATGTCCAGTTCTCTTCCATGCTTACAAAGGGTGTTTAATCTGCAAAACAGTCAGGACTACAAACGGGCAGCCAAATGCCTCTTCTCTCAAAGATGTGAAAACTGCAGTTAAAGACAACGCAGGTACCATGACAAGCCTTCTGCTCTAGGTTAGCTTTTAAAAAGCAAGGTCTTCTGAACCTCTGTTTTCCAGCTGCTGCCAACAGCTGCAGAAAGGGCCTGGTTTTGATCGGCTGGACGATCAATGCTAACTACCAAAATCCAGTACAGGACGTTACACCTCAGGCTTCACATGCTGAGCCCAACCCGAAGGCCGGAATAACCTCTCTCCTGCCACTGGGCTGACCGCAGCATTGCACTCATCCCCCGGCTTCTCAAGCTCTTCCCCAGAACTCTCCTCCTGGCCACTCTGCTATAGGCCGCTATAGGGTCTCAGGGAACCATATTCTGGATCCACTCTGGCATCTCCCGTCAACGAGGATACAGAGATACAAGGATACCCTCACTCCCACAACCTGCTCTACATGACATCCCACTTCTCATATCCGTGCCCTCCCTTTCCCCTCCAGCTTTCCAGACTGTGGGAGTCGTCCCCTGAGGGTAAGACAAGAGAAAGCGCCCCTTGCTGAACCGCCACCAATTCCCCCACTGGAACCACCCCGCGTCTGCATGCAAGGACATACGGCAGTGGCAGCAGTCCACTCCCATTCTGCTCCCTACATACCCCTTTGATGACTTGAATGGAGTCTGCTCCCGGGATCTTCCTCGTGCCCACACCAGCCTCCTTGAAGGAGTCCACTATCGGCCACTTCTGTTTGTGCAGGAGGTTAGGCAGCGTGACAAGATCCTGGGGTGCACAAAGAAGAGGGGTGCCGTCCTTCCCCCAGGGCCGTCAGCTCTCTGGTGGTGAGCACTGGAAAAGGTTAGAAAAAACCCTGAGAGCACCCTCACCCAGAGTCACCGTGCCAGGAGGTGTGACACCATCTGGGGTAAAGCAGTGTAACTCTACTGATCTCTTCTTCTCTCTCTAGTCTTCCCTTTCTTCTGAGGGTTCCCATCAGCAGGCTTTGCTCCTGAGTTCTTGCAGATGCAAACAGAAACCCTTCTGTTATGGCCTAGGAACTAACTCACCCACAAGCTATTTTTCAGAAGGGGCTGCGGTTACTTGTCCGTCTAAGCAATGCCCAGAGTTTCTGATGCACCTCCTGAGCACAGGGATGCCAACAAGGGATTGCAAACACTCCAAGTAACTCACATCATTTCAGAACCCGCAACAGGCAACTGAATGTGAAATTGAGCACAAAGAAAGGGCTCTTTTCAGAATCACTGCCCATTTCTTTTTCATGTCCATATTTTCCTCACCACGGGGAGGAAACACAGACTCTGCAGCCCCTGCAGTCAAATACGGTTCTGCGGGACAGGGGGGAGAAGAAAGCAGAGAGACCTCAACAGGGAGTTTTCAAATCTCTGAAGAATCAAGTGGAAACAGTTGCAAAGCGTAGCATCAGTTTACAGAAATTTAAACCTGATGGAGCCGAGTAGTAGAAGTGAGTATTACACAGAACTAGAGGGGAGCACTGCAATCAAAAGGGGAAGCCACGCAGACAGCTCTAACCGCACATTTTCACTTGATTGCCTTCAACAAAACAGGCTTGGGATCCCGGTTGCTCGCTTCACCCTGGAACAGTCCCGTTCCTCGTCTGAAAGCTTCTGTGTGCCTGGCTGAGGACAGACACAACCCACACAAGGAACAATCAGAGCTACATGCTGCACTTGCCCTGGTGAAGTTTCCTTGGAAAAAAATACATTTCAAAAAAAACCCCAAAAACTTGTTACTGCAAGAACCAGGAAGAAAAAAATCCCTGACAGGTTGACTGGAACTTCCTGGCTGTGGTAAAACCATCCACCCTCTGTACCCCCATTTCCCAAAAGCTGGCAGCGCAGCTTGGGTGGGGGGAAAGGCACGTATCAGACCTTGGGGCCAAGAGAGGGCCACAAGCATCTGCCAAGGGAGCTGCAGCCAACCAGGAGCACTCCCCACTTGCTTCTCTGACAACAAAGCCCCGGTGCATGCTCTTACCAGGAGGGAGAAACAACTTCCATGTCTGCAAATCCCCATTTATGAAAGGCTGTCAACAGAGATGGGGTTGTTCATGAGCACAAGACCCACACGAAGGCCTGGGGACAGCACAGGCACCTGGTCTGTCCCCACCAGAGCATGCCTGCTCCAAAGCTTGGAGCCGCCTCTTGGAGAGGAGGCCGCTCTACCTTCCCCTGGCCTGCAGACATGAAACACTGACCTCCAGCTGCCAGGCCTCGGGCTGGTGACCTTTGGGGCAGCAGCAGAAGCTGCTCTGACCCTGGTTGTGGGGTCGTCCCCGGGGCTGAGCACTCGGACCAGGGCTGGTGAACTGGGCCATGGCGGGGCCCCTGGGAGATGAGGTCTACAGGTCCCTCCTCCCAGGCCCACCCACACTGCGAGATACCTGCTCCCGCTCCTGCAGCACCCCTGGCCCTGGCCCTGGCCCTGCGCCCCCCTCGCCCCGGCTGCCCCCGCCCCTCCCTCACCCATTTCTCCTCAGGCTGCTCAGCGTCTGCCCCCTCTGGCCCCGCCCCAGCCTGGCTGTGACTGACAGGCCACCTCTGGCTCTGCTGATTGGCTCAGCCGTGGCCAATGGCGCAGCCGTTGGCCGGGCGGGCACAGGCAGCCCGGGCCTCTCCTCACAGAGCCGCCTTGTGCCCGCTCCCCGCCCCTCGACACCACAGCTGCTCCTCAGCCAGCCGGGACACTGGGCCTGCGGAGAGACAGCCTTCAAGTAGGGCCATTGCACCAGGAGCGGTTCTCTCAGCAGCGCAAGGTGTGTGCACAGCTGTGCCGTGCCTCGATCTGCTCACGGGGTCTGGGCCTGCTCAGGGAGGGAGGGAAAGGAAGGGTGGAGGGCAGGGCAGGGCAGGGGACAGGACAGGACAGGACAGGACAGGACAGGAGGGGAGCTGCCAGGAGGGGAGCTTCCCTGGATTTCCTCCGGATTGGCAGGTCTTTCCGAAAGCGCAGATCTGTCTGTGCTGCAGCCACAGCCCTGGGCAGGAGGAGCTGCGTGACAGGAGCCGCTCGCATCAGCCGTGCCGGAACCTGTCAGGAGACAGGGCTCTGCCCCTGGTCACACTGCCCATGCTGAGCCCAGCAGCTTGCGAGGCCTTCCTCAGGCCTCGCCTTCCCCCGGGCGGTCAGGAGGAGAGATGCCCTGTCCTGGCGTGGCCTAGGGCATCCTCCTGTGGCCAGAGGGAAGGACGTATTCCCCATCACGCTCCCCACAGGGGCTGAGCACTGTCCTTTGCTTCTGTCCCTGGGGCTCCCCAGTGCTAGCAGGCGCCACAGAGGTTCAGGGCCAAGCAAATGCTGGGGCGGCAGGGGCTCCTGGGGCTCAGGGCAGCTTTGGGCATCTCCAAAGCCGAGGTGTGGCTGCCCCTTTGGTTCCGCAGAGGTAGTTGTTTGCTGCTCCCTTAGTGGTCAAAACTGTTTCCCTTCATGGCACATGGGCTGGACAGAAGCCACTTCCCTGTTAGTCTGGGAGGACTTCAGGGAAACGAGGAAGTCACGGCATGCACACAGGTATGAGGAAAGGGAAAAGGAGCCGTGTCCAGGTTTTTCTGCTGTTTCAGATCTGAACTCAGACATCTGTGTGCATCCCAGCACCAAAGTCGTTTTTTTTTCCTCCAAGCTGTACAGCCTTTCACCAGCGAAAGTGAGTTGGGCTGAGCTGGCCTTCGGGATAACTTGGCTCCTTTCTTTTTTAGTTGTGTGCCTACACTTTCCCTTTTCTTCCAGCAATTTCTTTCTTTCTCCCCCCTCCCCCGCCTAGTTCCATCCTGTTTCAAAGGTAATTCTGGTTTGACTTTCTGGACAGATCATCGAGTAGGTAGACACAGGGTATAAGTATAGGCTGGTCTATACCTCCAGAGCTGTAGGCTGAGCTATTCTACCTTTGAAGGCTAGATAGATACGGGCTATGGGTAGAGTTACTGTTTGCCAGTTATTATTTCTTTTGGGGTCCTGTGACAGTGATGGTAAGGTCGTCAGCCTGCAGCTCTGCAGCAGTTACAACTACCACTGAAAGAATTTTGATGGCGGGTACTGTTCTGTGTGTTTAATTTTCAAGAATCCTTTCACTGAGCTAGAATTATTTCTATGCGATTAGGTGATGGGGATCTTTTTGCACTGATCTTCTGTTTCTGGAGCCCATCCTGACAGCCCTTGTCATCCAGAGCTTTCCTGCCTGTTCCCGAGAGGAGTGATGGCCACGATGCGGAACGACTCCTGTGAGTAATGGCTTGACCGGTAGGCTTGGATTTAGTGAATCCCCAGCAGGAGTAGGGAAGCGATCGTCCCCCTGTACTCGGCACTGGTGAGGCCGCACCTCAACTACTGTGTTCAGTTTTGGGCCCCTCACTACAAGAAACACATTGAGGTGCTGGAGCACATCCAAAGAAGAGCAAAGAAGCTGGTGAAGGGTCTAGAGCACAGGTCCTGTGAGGAGCGGCTGAGGGAACCGGCGTTGTTTAGTCTGGAGGAAAGGAGGCTGAGGGAAGACCTTCTCGCTCTCTACAGCTACGTGAAAGGAGGTTGTAGCGAGGTGGGTGTCGGTCTCTTTTCCCAGGTTACAAGTGATAGGATGAGAGGAAACAGCCTCAAGTTGCGCCAGGGAAGGTCTGGGTTGGATATTAGGAAAAATGTCTTCACCAAAAGGGTTATCAAGCCCTGGAACAGGCTGCCCAGGGAAAGTGGTTGAGTCACCAGACCTGGAGGTATTTAGAAGAAACGTAGACGTGGCACTTAGAGACCTGGTTTAGTGGTGGACTGGGTAGTTTTAGGGTAACAGTTGGACTCAATGATCTTCAGGGTCTTGGCCAAGCTAAATGATTCTGATTCTACGATTCTATGACTCTATTAATTCTCTATTGCTGTCTTCTTCCTCCTCTTCTTCCTCCGTTTTTCCTTTTCCACCTCCTCATTTTCTTCGACCTGTTCTTCCTTCTCCGATACTTCATCCTGTTCTTCCACCTCCTCCTGCTCTTCTTCTTCCTCCTCTTACTCCTCAATTTTCTCCTTCTCCCCCTCTTCCTCCTTCTTTTCCTTCTCCTCCTCCTGTTCTTCCTCCTCCTCCTGTTCTCCCTGTTCTTCCTCCTCCCCTCCTCTTTCTGCTCTATTTCTTTCTTTTCCTCTTCCTTCTGCTCCTCCTCCTCCTCGTCCCGTTGCTCCTGTTCTTCCTTTTCTTCCCGCTCTTCCTGCTGCTTTTCCTCATTCTCCACCTCCTTTTCCTCCTCATGCTCTTAACTTTTCCTCCTCCTCCTCCTCCTTGTCTCTTTATTCCTCCTCCTCCTTTTTCTGCCTCCAACTCCTCTTCCTTTTGTTTCCTGTTCCTCCTGTTCCTTTTGTTCTTCTGCCTCCTTTTCCTCCTTCTGTTCATCCCAGTTTTTCTTGGTTTTGCACTGGTTCCTCAAGTTACTGCTCCTTTTATTCCTCTTCCTCCTCCTCTTGCCTCCTCCTTCTCCTCTTTATCTTCCTCCTCCTCCTGTTCTTACTCCTCCTCTGTCTGTTCTTCCTGTTCCTCTTGTCCCTCCTCCTGTTCCTCTTGCTCCTACTCCTTATTTTCGTTTTACTCTTCTTCTCAAACCTCCTCCTCCTCCATTTCCTCCTCCTCCTGTTCCTCCTTTTTCTCCTCTTGTTCCTCCTCCTTCTTCACCTCCTGGTCCTCCTGTTCTTCCTTTTCCTTCTCATCCTCTTCCTTCTCCTCCTTGTCCTCCTTTTCTTCCAATCTTCTTCCTCCGGGTCCTCTTGGTCCTCTTCCTCCTGTTCTCCTTCCAGTTCCTCCTCCTTCTGTTCCTCCTACTGTCCTTCTTCCTGTTCTTCCTCCTCCTTTTTGTGGTCTTCCTCCTGTTCTTAGTCCTCCTCCTGTTCCTTCTGTTTTTCTTATTCATCATGTTCTTCTTCCTCATCTTTATTCTCCTCTTCCTCCTCCTTCTCTTCTTTATCCTTCTCCTCTTCTTTCAACATTTGTTCCTCCTGCATCTCCTCCTCCTCTTGTTCTTCATCTTTCTGCACCTCCTGTTCCTTCTCTTCCTCTTCCTCCTTCTCCTCCTCGACCTGTTCCTCTTCCTACTTCTCCTCCTCAACCAGTTCCTCCAACTCTTTGTCTTCCTGTGCCTCTTGCTCCTCTCCCTGTTTCTCCTGTTCTCCTGTTCCTCCTCCTGTTCCTCCTCTTCCTCTTTTTGCTCCTCTATCTCCTTCTGTTCCTCCTCCTCCGTATTGCCTTCCTCCTCCTCCTCCTCCTCCTCCTCCTCCTCCTCCTCCTCCTCCTCCTCCTCCTCCTCCTCCCTACCCTCCTCCTTTTCTTTCTTCTCATGCTCCTGCTGTTCCTCTTCCTGCTGTTCTTCCTCCTCCTCCTAATCTGGTTCCTTTTTGTCCTCGTGTTCCTCCTCTTCTTCTTCCTCCTCTTCTAGCTGCTCCTCCTCATCCTTTTCCTCAGCTTCCTCTTCATCCTCCTGTTCCTCTTCCTCGTCCTCCTTTTCATCCTTCTCCTCCTCCTCCTCTGTCATCTTTTTCTTCTTCCTCCTGTACTTCCCCGTCCTCTTCCTCTTTCACTTCCTCCTGTTCTTCTTCCTCCTCTCCTTCCTCCTCGTACTTTTGTTTATTCTCCTCCTCTTCCTGTTCTACCTGTTCATCATTGTCCTCCTCTGGTTCTTTCTCCTATTCTGCGTCCTTCTCCTGCTCATTGTCCTCCTTTTCTTTCTCCTTCTCCTCCTTCTTTTCCTCTGCTATTGTTTCCAACTCCTCCCCTGTTCTTTCCGTTCCTCCCCCTGTTCTTTCTCTTCCTGCTTCTGTTCTTTCTGTTCTTCTTCCTCCTCCTCCTGCTTCTTTTCCTCCTTTTCCTCCTCCTCTTCCTCCTCTCCCTTTTCCTCACCCTCCTCTCTTTTTTCTCCTCCTCCTCTTTCTTTTTATCTTAACTCTTTCTCTTCCTGTTCCTTTTTTCTTTCTCCTGTTCCATTGTGCTCCTTCTGTTCCTCCTCTTCTTCCTCCTCCTGTTCCTCCCCTTCCCCCGTTCATCTTCTTCCTGTTCCTCCTCTTCCTCCTTTTGCCCTATTTCCTCTGATTCTACCAGTTCCTGCTCTCCCCCCCGCCTTCTTTCTCCTTCTCTTTTTCCTCCTTTTCTTAATCCTCCTCCTCATGCTTCTTCCTCCTGATTCTCTGCCCATTCCTCTTCCTCCTCTTCCTCCTCTTCCTCCTCTTCCTCCTCTTCCTCTACCTGCTTTTCTTCCGTATTTTCTTTGCCTCAACATATTGCTCCACCTCCTCCTCCTCTTCTTGTTCATATTCCTTCTCTTGCCCTTTTCCTTCCTCCTCTTGCTCCTCCTCCTCTTCTTTCTTTTTTGCCTCTTCCCTCCTCTTCAACCTGTTCCTCCTCCTCCCCATTCTCTTGCTCGTCCTTTTCCTTTCTTTTTTCCTCCCTCCTGTTCCACCTCCAGTTCCTTCTCCCTTTTTGTTCTCCTACTGTTCCTCTTCCATTTTTGTACCTGTCTTCGTCTTGTTCCTCCTTCTTTCCTCCAGGTCCTCCTCCTGTTCTTCCTGCTTTTGTTCCTATTCCTTCTCCACTTCCTGCTGTTCCCCTTGTTTATCTTATCTGCCTGCTGTTGCTGTTCGTGATCGTGCAAGTCGTCCTCCTCCTGCTCCTTCTTCTCCTCTTCTTCGTCTTGTTCTTCTGTGTTCTGCTCCTTCTCCTCGTTTCTCTCGTTCTTCCTCCTCCTTCTCCTCATCTTCCTCCTGTTCTGCCATCTTTTTTTCCTCCCTCCTCCTGTTCCTCCTCTTCCTCCTCTTTCTCCTTTTCCTCTTCTCCCTTTTCCGCAAGTTCTTCTGGTTACTCCTCCTGTTCCTCCTGTTCCTCTTGTTTGTGGTCCTCCTGTTAGTCCTTTTCCTCCTCCTCCTCTTCCTGTTTCTCTTTCTCCGGTTCCTATACTTTAGAGTCCCCTTTCTTCTCCTTTTTTAAATTTGGTTGGTTTTTTTCCCTTGCTCCCCACCTCCTCTTCCTCTTGTTCCTCGTGTTCATATTCATCCTCCTCTTTCTCCTCCGCTTCTTTTTTCTCTTTCTCCACCTCGTCCTGTTTTTTTATCCTCCTGTTCCTTTCCCTCCAATTGTTCCTCCACTTCCTCCTCATTTTCTTGTTCATTTACCTCAGAATCACAGAAAGGTTGAGGTTGGATAGGGCCTCTGGAGATCATCTCGTCCCACCTCTATGCTCAAGCAGGGCCACCTAGAGCCGGTTTCTAAAGACCCTGTCCAGACAGCTTCTGAATATCTCTAAGGATGGAGGCCCCACAGCTTCCCTGGGTAACTTGCGCCAGTGCTTAGTCGCCCTCACAGCGAAAAAGTGTCTCCTGATGTTCAGAGGCAACCTCCTGTGTTTCAGTTTGTGCCTATTGCCTCTGGTTCTGTCACTGGGTGCCACTGTAAAGAGCCTGGCTCTGTCCTCTTTGCGCTCTCCTTTCAGGTATTTAAATACATTAATAAGATCCCCCTCTGAACCTTCTCTTCTCCAGGCTAAACAGTCCCAGCTCTCTCAGCCTTTCCTCATATGCAAGGTGCTCCAGTCCCTTCATCATCTCCGTGGTCCTTCATTGGATTGTCTACGGATCTCTAACTCCTCATGTTTATTCCCCATGCTGCGTGCACTCCTGTCCAGGCATTTTAGAGAGGCCTGCCCACGTGCTAAGTTCTCAGAGAGGGTTTGGGGGATTTCTTCATAGTGGTGTCTTGTAGGCACTTCTGTGCTTACATGCAGGTGCTGGAGGTGACCCCGCTTTAGCCTCTGTTGTTGATGTGGTGATCCCTTCCCGTCACATGACCCCCTGCCCTTTGCTCAGCTATCTTGTCTGTCACTCCTTCGCAGGACCGCTGGTTGCTCTCTCCCTCCCCACCCTTCTCAGTTTAAAGGCCTCCTTATGGGGTCAGCCATCCTGTTGGCAACAGCAGCTTTGCCCCGCTCCGTGAGGTGTATCCTCTCTCCCCAGGCAGAGGCTGACCTCTGTGAACAGGGTCACAGAACCTAAAACCCTGTCACCAACACGGGTTCCGCAGCCGATTACTGACTTGTCCTCTTAGGGCCCTTCTCCTCACACCCTTGCCCCTCGCTGGCAGGACTGCGAGAACACCACCTGGGCCCTTGACTACTGCCCCCAGTAGGCAAGTCCTCCTCTTTCTTGCCCTTCTCCTGTTCCTCCTTTTCTTCCTTCTCCTCCTCTCCATCTGCCTCTCCTGCCTTCACCTCCTTCTCCTTTTCCTCTTCCTGTTTATGTCCCTTGTCCTCCTGTTCCTCCTTGTCCTCCTTCCGTTCCTCCTCCTCCTGCTGCTGTTCCTCCTCCTCCTCTTCCTCCTGTTCCTCCTTCTGGCCTTCATCCTCTTTATCTTCTTGTTCTTCTGTTCTTACTCCTCTTCCTCCTTTTCCTCTCCTCCTGCTCTTGTTGCTCCTATTCCTTCTTCATGTTCATGTTCATCCTCCTTCGCTTTGTCTTCCTTTTCCATCTCCTCCTCATTTCCCTCCTGCTCCTCCTTTTCATCTTTCTGTTCTTCCTGTCGGGTCTTTAAGTTGAGAGCTGGATATGAAAAAAAGAGTGAAGCTAACCCAGTGTTTCTGTCACTAACTAACTTCTTGTGTTGGTAACGAAATTTACCAGTTCTTGTGTCATCTGGTGGTAATCCTTCATCATCATCCTGTGATGATACTACACTGGCCACGCTGCCGAGTTCTCCAGAGATCCTCTCTTCATGTTTCTATAGTTTCTGGCATCTTACAGTTACATCCTTTCCTCCACTCTGGACATCTCTTTTGGCACCAGGAAGAAAAAGATGCTTACGCCTGCTCCTCTCATCTGATTGCTGTTTGACGTTACAATTGTAAACAGACTTTAACATTGTGTGTTGCTTAGCAGATGCTATCAGAGTAGGAAATCCAAACAAAATAGGCTCTGTTTTCTGTACTGTCTTAACATCTTTCTTCATTCCCCTCATCTACAGCCTAAGAGACAGAGAGCTTGAAGTGTCGTTCAGACAAGTCTCCTCTAAACATACGGATCTCAGTGGCATCCCAACCAAGGTTTGACTGAGTTGAAGAGTGCCTAAGCTGCTCCTTATGTGTGCCTTTAGAGATTTCTAAGGTGGGCAGGGGAGAGGACAGAGTTTTTTTGATGGTGTCTGTTGTCTCATTGCTTACAGAAGCTCTCATTCACCACTGTCTTCACCAACCCTGGCTTGAGCTTAAACTAACCGTGTGACAAAGTGAGAAACTGTTGGAGATGGCAGACCACAAAAGGAGAAAACTAGGTGGCCTAGTGTTAAACTAGTGAGACAATAAAGGGAAAAACTACCAGACAAAGGACAAGAAAGCGGAGCGTCAGATAAAGGGTGAAGGAGGGAATAGAAGATGCGGCTGTTAATGAGCTGGGGATGCCTGGGGGTCCCAGTCAGAAGCCCTGTACGTGCTCCATGCAGCCTGCAGCAAGACAAGAAACCCACTTGTGTAGTCTGAGGATTGTATGCCTTTTGGATCTGGTGACTGGTTAGCTGGTCACCCTCCTGATCAGGGTCAGCCTATGCCCCAAACCACAAGCATCCGCAGGACACTATGGGAGTTGGGACATATGGCGTGCTCTGATCGCATGGTGGTATTTCTCCATGCAGGGGGAAGGGTCGGTTAGAGACTGCTCTTCTCCCCAGATTCGCACACCAAAACAGACTGATGAAAATACTCTAAACCGATACTCCTGCAAAGAAGCAGTTGTTTCCCATGCCCTCTGGGGCCATTTCCAAAAAGCTGAATACGCTGCACAGAAGTGTCACCTGCATTGTGCTGCCCAGAAGGCAAACCACAGCTTGCCTAAAAGGCCAGTCTAAACGCAGAGAACACTCGACAAGCTGTGGCCCACACAGTATCAAATCACGGGCCGGTTTGTCCTCCTGTTACTCACAAGCTCCAAAACTGTCATCTGCAGACCAACCTCTCTTGCAGGGTTCAGCACCAGCCTTACCCACTCCCTTATTCTTTAGGCAGAGTGAGACAACCCAGCACAGAAAAGTATGTTCAAATAACAGCAAGTTGTCTCGGTTCACCTGCGTCCTGGCTTAAGGGGTAACACCCCCCCACACACACACAACCCCACACCCAAAGAACCAACAGATGAGCACATATACACCCTTTCATAAAGACCGGAGGACTGTATGGAAACGTCTCTCTGAACCCATAGGCAATCCTGTGCCTGCCTAGTAGCATGAAGGGCTTGGGGATGTGCGCATTTCCTGCTCTGGTAGAGATGGCAGTTCTAGTCATCCTTTCATCTGGATTTAAGCTGAGAAACCTTCTAGGAAGGTCAGCTTTCCCATGCTCATCCACAGTCCAGCAAAGAGCAAAAGGGTATTCTATTTGAATACGAGTCTCCTTTGTCTTTTTGTGACACAGTTGGGTCTGATGGGTTGGAGGTCTCCAGTTCCTGCCCAGTTTGGTCCTGGCTGGAGAATGGGAGCAAATGTTCTTGGAGGAGACACAGGGGAGGGCGCACACAGACACAGGCAGGAGCCTCCTCTTTGGAGAAAACCAGGGCAAGAAAATGCAGAGGGCAAAGGCCAGGTCAGTCCCCTTGAGACCACGTTGCCTCAGGTCATAGAATCATAGAATAGTTTGGGTTGGAAGGGACCTTTAAAGGTCATCTAGTCCAAGCCCCCTGCAATGAGCAGGGACATCTTCAACTAGAACAGGTTGCTCAGAGCCCCGTCCCACCTGACCTTGAATGTTTCCAGGCATGGGTCCCTGGAGGGGGCCGAGGATCGGGGGCAGAGCCGGGAAGGGCTGTCTGGAGAAAGTCTTTGCTAAAACTGTTTGAGGACCACGAGCAAATTGAAGTGATGGAGAATGGGGAAATCCTGCGTTTCTGGGCCGGGGGGGCGTCCCCAGGGTGGTGCTGTGTCCAGTCCTCGCCCCATGGTGTGTCCCCAGCATGTGTCCCCGTGCCACAGCAGCCGCCTGTGAGGTGCCACGCCCTGCAGGGGCATCACAATGGCAGGGCTCTCTATCTTCCTCCTGGGGCTGGTGCTGCCCCAGTTTCTCATGGCTTTTGCCGGAGAGAGCAGTGCGTCGATCCGGGAGATCCTGCTGCCATGAGGACGATGAGAGTGCTCAGAGGTGAGGGGCTGGCGGGAGGTTGGGGGCTGATGCCTGCTGGAGGCAGTGTCCATCCCAGCCGGGTGCTGGGGGCTGTGTCCCCGTCACCTCTCATCCTGCTGCCAGGCACCTCCGAGAGGGCTCTGGCTCCCTCCTCTCCCTGCCCTCCATGGGGCAGCTGGGGACCGCTCAGAGATGACCTGGCCCGTCCGGCTCTTGTTGGGGCTGCCCAGCCCCAGCCCTCCTGGCCTCTCCTTACCAGGGTCTCGGGTCCATCCCCTGCCCAAGCTCAGGGCCCCTGCACTGGACTCGCTCCAGCACGTTGCTGCCGTTGTGTCACTGGGGAGGCCAGAATGGGCCCAGTCCCCCAAGGTGGTCTTCCCAGTGCTGCAGTGAGGGGAAGACTCCCTCCCCTCATCCCACTGACTGCCCTCTTGCCAGTACAGTCCAGCACAGGCTGCTAGTGCTGGGGGAGGCTGGGGAGACCCTCAGCTCTCCCTGGTGTGAAGCCCTGCAGCCAGCAAAACCGTTTCTTTCTTTTCTTCCAGCTCTGTGCCCATGCGTGGGTTCCCAGTCCAGGCCTGCGCGTTCTGAGGATGGAGGCAGGGCAACGGGGACTGTCCCCGCAGCCGTCGCTACCTTTGCGGCTGTCGGGACTTCTCTGCTAAAGCGGCTGCAAGACCATGAGGTGAGGCGGGGGGGCGTTGAGGGTTCCCCTCCATGCCCCTGGCTTCTCTGGCTGTCATGGCAGAGGGGCATCTCACCTGACGGCACCTCTGCCCTCCTGCAGGCGCTTCGTCCGCAAGCGCTGATCCTGCCGCTCCAGCTGGATTAATGCCACTGCTCCCCGCTCCTTTCCCCAGGAGCTCGCAGCACTCTCGTGGGCAAGGCAAAGCCTCTGACGTCTCTCCAGTGCCTTTGCCCAAGTGCCCAAGACCCCTCCTTAGCTTTGGTTCAGGAACTGTCCCAGCGCCGGGGCTCCTGCCTGTGCGTGGAGCAACACTGTGCCCCAAGGTGCAGGCTGCTCGTGGCTTCCCCTCCTCGGGGCATGCTCTCGTTCTTCCCACGCCTTCCCCTTTGTCACGGTCCATTTGGACCTCTCAGATTTACAGGACAACATACTCTGTGATTTAAACTTTATTTCATAAGCTCATTAAGAAATAGAATAAACAAAGACGACAAACAGGGGCTCAGTCCCCTTTTGCCCAGACTAGTCTATCACATGAATTCACTTCTTCACCAGTTAAGACATAAGGTTTCATAACTTACAACCTGTAACTCTTAATATCATGCACCTATGAGCAAAAAATAGAATTAGTCACCTAGCTGACAGTGAGAGTGTTTGTCCTTCCTCCTCCATCACGGTTCCCTGTATCGGTTCCCACGGGCATCCCCTGTATCACACTGGGAAGCAGGAAAGCCTCAGCAGTTCAGCTGCTGTTGGATCTGCTTCAAAAGCTTTTTGCGTAAGCTGATGTTTTGTATCCTCCAGCTTGGAGGTTTGGTCTATACCATTTCCCTAAGTTAGTGGATTCTGAGGAAAGTGCCAGACGAAAGATAATGGCTGCTGCAGACAGCAATCTGCAGGTGATAATGGCTGCATCATGGCCATTTAGCTCTTGCTGGCTGCCTGTCCTGCCTACATGGTGCTCTCACTTTGACCTAATGGCGCTGCTCCCAGCATACATCAGGCCTTAGCGTGAGCTGGGTTAGCCAAAATCTAGGCAGGAGTTGAGTGAACGGTCACACCCTTCCTTGCCTGGCACTTTCCCTCTGACCTCCGCTGTCCCCCGTCCTCAGGAGTGACTTCCTCAGCTCCCGCATGGCCTTTTGCCCTGGTGGAATCGATCTCCCTGTCTGGCTCTCTGCTAGCGTCAGAGACGCCGCGGAAGATCTTGCTGTTCCCCGTGGCTCTCCTGCCCGATGCCTGCAGCTCGTACCTCGTGCCTGTGTCACAGAGATGATTTGGGGGGCAGCAGGTCTCTCTCGCGGCTGCCTGGGAACGAGGGCAAAGCAAATCCCATCACTCCCCTTTGTGGTCTGTCCCCAGGGTGACCGAGTGGAGACATACCGGGAGCTGGAGGGTGTCTTGCAGGGAGACAATGGCTGTTTGACGAGCGGTGTCGTGAACCGCTTGATAGCAGAGGCGTCCAGTGACATGCGAGCAGCCCAGGTGAGCAGCCTGCCTCCGCCCCTGGTTTTGGGGGAAATAGAGAGTGGCACAGAGATGTTCCTCGGTTATTCAGACCCAGAGGAGGTCCTAAGGGAGAGGCTCTGGGGACTTGTCATTACAGGGAATTTGGAGAGGGGACGCAGAGAGCTGTGCAGAGAAGCGTACTCAGGGCTGTTTCTAACTGAGCAAGATCTGGGTTCAAGCTCAAGGTTATTTCTGCTGCCTTGAGGAAGAGCCATGGGAACCCACCAGCTCCACGGGGAGGTCTCAGAGGGGTCTCGAGTCTGCAACAGTTTGTTCCTGGCATCTCCACGAAGAGGGAGAGGGGCCAGCGGCGCAGGGTTTTGCCAGGGAAAAGCCTCCCTCATCTCACCAAGGGAGCTGCTCGCCTGCTTCAGGGTGCAAGAGGCGGCAGCTGCGCGGCCCCGAGAACAACTTCCCCGAGGGGTCTTGCAGAGGAGACGGGGTCATTCAGCCTGTCCGAGTGCTTTAGTCTTTTTCTCAGGAGTGTTTAACCTGTGATGCTTTTGCAGGGTGTGACAGGTGATGTGAAGACGGCCGCTAGTGACGTCCTGGTGGCTCTGGCCCGCTCCCACTTCCACTTTGTCATGTCCGAGCTCCAGAGCCACCTGAAGGCCATGGGGAAGGTCCCTGATGAGATTGTGCTCCTCACCTTGGGCAAAATGGCCCGCAGCTACGGTACGGCACCTTCGGCCTCCTGTTTTGGGCAGGGGTCTGCGATAACGGGGAGAAGGGATCCTCCCCCTCCCTAAACGCTCTGGGTTGAACTGGGAGGCCATGGAGTTGCCGTGCCTCCTTGCTCCATGCCAGGGCCGGCTGGCAGCTCTGCCTTACCAGCCCGATCCCGGTTCCTGAAGGGTGGGAACCCATTGGAGACAAACCCAGTGGGGTCCCTGTCCCCCGCTGTCCTCCCCATTTCCCCAAAGGGCTTCCCTGTGTCCCCCTTGGGGAAAGCAGCCCTCCCCACACCCTCTGGCATGCCCTGCATGGCCCAGCAGCCCCAGGCTTGCCAGAGATCGACCCCAGTCTCCCACGTCTCTCACTGACCTTCTTGGTCCCTCTGTCCCTGCCTTCTCTGCAGCCCTGCGGTGCATCCCCTTCGTGGGAATGACGCTGCTTGCCCTGCGTGGCATGCTGAGCCGGGTGGGGAGCGGCCGGATCCTGCACGCCGTCTGCAGTGGTGAGTGCTGCCTCCTTGGCCAGGGTCCCAGGGGCAGGGGCTGGGGTGGCCTTCAATACCTCCATGTGATCTCAGAGGGAACATGGTGGATGTCAGCCTGCAGCGAGGTCAGGCCGCAGTGATCCCAAACTGCTGTGAGTGTGTAGAAGGATTGGGGACAGCCCAGGAGGTTTCTGTGGGCAGGACGCAGTGGTGCTGCATGGAGGAACTCCTGGATCCCTTCCCATGGCTTCTGTTCCCCTGCTTTCCTCTGAAATTAAACCCTCTGCTCTGAAAGGGCATGTGTGTGGGAAGGGAAGGGAAGGGAAGGGAAGGGAAGGGAAGGGAAGGGAAGGGAAGGGAAGGGAAGGGAAGGGAAGGGAAGGGAAGGGAAGGGAAGGGAAGGGAAGGGAAGGGAAGGGAAGGGAAGGGAAGGGAAGGGAAGGGAAGGGAAGGGAAGGGAAGGGAAGGGCTGCAGTGAGAAACGCTGAAGGGGGACAGGCCATTGAGGAGGAGAAAGTGTGATGGGGAGGAGGAGAGAAACAGTGAGGTGTTTGAATCCAGACACCTCAAGAACACACATTGCCCTCAGATCCAGATCTGGTCCTGGGCTGAGCCCTGCCAAGCCTGGGACTGTCCTTAAAGCAGGCTTGGGCGAGGGTGCAAGGTACCGTCCCTGCTGCAGACTCTCACAGGCTCCCTTTTTCTTTCTCCTGGTGCAGTTCTGGAGCAATGGTCGAAAGGAGTCCGTGCGTACTTTGGCAACCCGGAGCAATGCCCCTTCCCTCGCAAGGGGGTGGCACCGTTCTGTGAAGCCATTTACCCAGTCTTCCACTATGCGGTGGTAAATTGGCTGGACTGCAAGGAGGAAGAGGTGCGAAGTGCTGCTTTCCACACCTTGGTCCACAGTGGGGATGTCCATGTTGGTGGCTCTGTCTGTGCCCCATTGGGTGCGAGCAGAGGGGCAAGGGGAGGGAATGCTCTGGGTGAGAAAGCACCCCAAGCTGGGAGCCTGCTGGCACTGTTCCTGAGCCTGGGAGCTCCCTGATGGGAAGCAGGCAAGTCGTGAGGCCTTTCTGTAGGGAGGGCTGGGGTACCAGCATGGGGAAATGCTCTGTCTCCTCTGGAGTGAGCCCTTCTCCTGCGGGGCAGAAGGGAATGGGAAACCCCTCCCAGTGGGAAGGGCAGACTGGTGTCCAGGGGATGCTGAGTGCTAGGCAGACCTTCAGGCCTCCAAGCAGAGCCTCTCCCTTCCCTCTTCAGGACAAGCAGGCTGTCCTCGGGGCAGTGGCTGCCATGATGGGGGTCCTTCTGCATGAGGAGCAGCACCAAGAGCATGCCTGGGAGCAGCTCCTCTGGCTCCTGCACCAATATCAGGAGGTCCGAGACACTTCCCAGGTCACCAAGGTGAGGTGTTGCACAGGGCCCAGCGTGGCTGCTGGGGTGGGTCTATGCAAGTGCCACGAGGCGCTGGGGAGCTGCGGGGTGCCAGGAGGAGCTGGGAAGCCCTTAGAGAAGGAACAGGGTGAGCAGAGGAGGCCTGAGGCTTTTTGGGCTCTTTGGGCAAGAAAAGGGCAACGCAGAGGGGGTCAGGAGGGAGGCAAGGGTCCCTGGGGCTCATCTTCTCAGGAAGGGAGGCATTGGCACGTCCCTGCGGCTCTGTGTGTGGGAAGAGCTTTGCCTTAGTGCCCAGGGCCGTGTCCGGTCCCATCCAGTGAGGGGCGAGGTCTGCTGAGTGGGAAGTGCTGGGAAACTGAGTTGTCAACGCTGGGCTTCGTTCAGAGGAAAGAGACCCTCGCGATGCTGCTCTGAGGTTAGGGCAAACAAGCAGCCCTGTGCAGGAGGGTTTGGGGTTTTCCCTTGGAGGTGGTGTTAGGGACTCCCCTTATCCCAGATGTGCTGGGTTTCTCCTTTTCCAAGTGCCTTTAGGTGGCTTTAACCTCCTCTTCCTTCCCCGTTCTCTTGTAGAGCCTCAGCTATGTGCTGGAGATGCTGGAGGGAGTTCAGACCCCAGCCCCACAGGGCACGGCTCTTGCCATCAGTACCACTGTGCACCGCCAGGTAAGGGGAGCCTGTGCCCTGCTGCCAGCCTGGGGCCCACACACGTGATAGCCATGGAGGGGAAAGACCTGCCAGCTGGCAGGGCAGGGCAGGGCAGGGCAGGGCAGGGCAGAGCAGGGCATGGCATCCCTCCGCCAGGACCTTCCTGCAGGCCAGGAGCACAGCAGGATTTGTGATGCCGGTGTCACCGTAAGGCTGCAGGAGGCCTGATCCTGGCTGTTTGGAATGGGCCTGAGGGGCAGCCCAGTTCCCACAGCAGTTTCCCTCTCTGCCAAGTCTCAGGAGGACTCTGGAGTGCCAGCACCCTAAAGGCAGCCTTTCGACGCTGCTCAGCCTCAGCTCCTGGGCAGCCTGGGCTGCTACAAACCTCTGTGTGTACCCGGGGCCACTGAGGGGGGCTGGGTTTTGGCGGTGGGTCCCGTGCCCAGAGTGCCAGGGAGAGGAGAGCAGAGAGCACCGTTTCTTTTCAGTCCCTCTCAACACTGATGCGACTTTCTCTAAAACGGACCTTGTTCCCACAGCTCTCTGATGTGACCAAGGAGCCTGGCCCGGCCCATAAGGCAGTGCTGTTGCGCTGCATCGTGCTGCAGGGTAAGGAGAGGAGACTGGGCGATGCCCCGCCGTGCCGTGGCAGCTCTGTGCCGGACCTTGGCGGTCGGGGGCAGCTGCCTGCTAATGCAGAATGCAATTTCTTCCCTGCAGCACGAATGTACCCCGAGGAGACAGTCGTGTTTCTACACTCCCAGCTGAGCAGTGGGAGTGAGGCCGGTCGCGTGGCAGCCCTGGACCTGCTGGGAGCACTGGCCCACTCTGACGGTCAGTGCCACAGACCAGAGACAAAAGGCAGGGGTTGGGGCTGCTGGGCTGAGAGCAGGAACGAGCTGAAAGTGGTGCACCTGCACCCAAAAGGAGCTGCAAAGAGCAGGCCCCCCAGCTGAGCTGACGACCCGCAACAGGAATGGAGCTCTCCCCCAGCAGTTAGAAATGGCGGCACACCAGGGACGATGCTCCAAGCTCAGTAACATGGGCAGGCTGCTAGGCAGGCGCGGGTGGGCTGGCGTGCACAGGAGCTGCTTGTACCCATGCCGTTGCTCTCATCCTCTGTGTTACTGTATTAGCATAGCGTTCAGTCCCTATGTGCCTCTAGAAACGGAGTCGCCCTGGCTACACCACTGCCTTCTGCAAAGTTAGAGTCAGGCCCTGCTTTTCTGTCCCTTTGGTGTGCGAAAAACTTGGAAGCTTGAAGGGCTCCCCTCTGCCACTGGGGCTCTGCCTCAACACACGCCTCTCCATATCTCTTCCAGCACCTGTGACGAGAGAGAAGCTGCCCCAGGTGGTGGAGGCTGTGCAGTCGGTGTGCAACGACCCCAGTGCCCAGGTGAGCTGGTTTGGGAAGGGATGGTGCCGCCAGGGGAGGCAGAGAAACCCTTTCCCTCAGGGCAGAGCTGGGGTGCCTGGGGAAGCACCAGCGTGTTGCCCAGGTGGTGGTTGATGGCTCCTCCCTGGGGAGAGCTGGCAGAGTGGAGTGGGGAGGTCGCTGTGCTCTGTGGGGCAAATGCCCGGCCAGCCTCGTGCTAAAGCCCAGCCCTGACGCCAGGAGCGAAAGCTTCTGCTCGTCATCTCTCCACGAGCCACAAAGGCTGCCCCCAAGCAAAGGCGGCTTCCCTTTGGGTCTTGAAGAGGAGGATCACAACCACACTCTCCCCTGGCAG
Organism: Mycteria americana; assembly: GCF_035582795.1. Classification (NCBI taxonomy): domain Eukaryota; kingdom Metazoa; phylum Chordata; class Aves; order Ciconiiformes; family Ciconiidae; genus Mycteria; species Mycteria americana. The sequence goes on from NW_027445638.1 coordinate 984,325, forward strand.
GTGCGGAGGGCAGTTCTGGAGTTCATCAGGGAGCTGCTCAGCTCCGGCTCCCAGAGCTGCTGGGCATGGGATGTGGTGGGGCACGTGTTCATCGAGTTCAGCCGGACCTCGGGCAGACTGGTAAGGGCAGAGCAGGACAGCCAGGGCTTTGACCAGTGCCTGGACTGTGCTGGGAGCTCCTGCAGGCATCCTTGGCTTCCATGCTGCAGGGCCATCAGCTCCAGCAGGACCACGCTCCAGAGCTCCACGCTGCAGGGCCATCGGCGCTGGCACTGCCATCGGAGCGGCCTCCAAATGGCCGTTCTTCATGGGTGTCTGTGCTGATGTTGGTGGAGATGTCAGTGGATGATGTGGGTTTGCACCCAGACATGCCACCCAGGACTGCAGGGCTGCCTGCACACACCACGGGCTGAGCTGTGCCCACGGGCGCCTTCCACAAAGCCGCCTTGCAAATGGAGGGGCTTGTAGGGACAGGGCATCGTCCAACCTTAAATGCTCACGGGCAATCAGCAAAACACAGCCAGTGCAGACAGGTGGGCACGGCTAGAGGAGCTTTCTGTGGTGGTCTCGTGCTCTGGCCCTCCAAAGCACACCCTGCCCATCTGCTAACAGTCTGGGGGCCCGCATCCCTTCTGGCAAGGGGACAGGCCGTTTGGCAGTCCCTTTGGTGAGCATTTCCAGCTGGGCACCCAGGAGATGAAAGCTGGGGATGGCCAAGCCTCCCGCTGACTTGCTGAGGATCTTCCCTCTGGCCGGAGCGTCCCTCTAGGTGGGAGATGCGTATGCATTGCTTTGCTCTGAGGCTCAGGGAGGCTCTGCTTTGGGCGCAGGGTGAAGGAAGGGGCTTCCGCATGCTATCCCGCATCCATCGGGCTGGGCGTGCTGCCGCGAGGTCTGGCACCGAGCACAGCCCTGCTGAAGGGCATGTTCCTCACCTCTGCTTTGGTGAGACGACAGCAGCATTTGGGCCCTGGGGACCATGCAGACAAGCAGCGGTGCTTTCTGCTCCCAGGCTTCCCAGTCCTTCCCAGGGTCCGGGACCTGGTCCTCGTGCTGGGTCCAGCTGTCCTTGTCCTCCTTCAGGAGGTCGGTGCTGCCGGGAGGCTGGCACAGGAGCGCTGGTGGGTCGCGCCTGAGCCTTGTCGGTGGGGAGCTGAGAGTAACGGGGGTTTTGCCAACTCTGTCTTACAGGTGGCAGGAGGCCTTTTTGCTTGGGAAACCCAGGAGGATGGAGCTCTTCGAGCCCTGTGTGTGGACATCCTGGGCTCGCTGGATGTCTCTCTGAGAGGGATGACCAAAGTAAGTTGCCCTCTGCCCTGCTGCTGTGGCCACTTCTTGCCTTCAGGACCGTTCTCCTTGTGCTCCCCCACGCCCTGAACCTCTCCCCTCACGTGTGCCGAAGCGCACAAGGCTGAGGGAAACGCAGGCTGTGCGTTTCATCTTTGAGCTGAGTGGAAATGCCAATGTGGCAAAATGCCTGGTTCTTCTCTGCAGCTCCTGTGGCCGAGGCTGCTGCAGTACGTGGTGCCAGCCCAGTACAGCGGCATGCTGATCCCGCTCTCCCGCTGCCTCCAAGCCCTACTTTGGAGACGGGAGAGAGCAGGGTGCCAGGAAGAAGAGGAGGAGCTGGATGCCATGGAGTCCCAGGAGCAAGGTAGGAGCCCCAGTGAGTGCTGCTGGATTTGGCTGGGGGTTGGGCCAGTCCATGTCTCCCTGCGCCCCACCAGCCCTGAGCAGGAGCCCAGGAAAACCAAAGGGCAGAGCCAGGCCGCTGCTGGGCACGAGGGGCTCTGCCCCGCATTGCGCCTTGCCTGGTGCAGAGGCCTGGCTCTCCTGCTCTCAGCAGTCTCCTGGTGAGCCAGGGCTCATTCCTGGCCATGCTGGACCTGCCTTCATCTCATGCTGGGCAGCCCTGTGGAGCCCCGCCCCGGGCCAGCGCTGTGGCAGTGCGGCTGTTCTCAGCCCTGAGCCCTGTGCAGGGCATCGGAGGTGCAAGGGGCAGGCACGGTGGGGGCTCGTCGGCTCACCCAGCCTTTCTTCTTCCCCGCAGCCCAGCTGCCAGCTCCCCAGGCCCTGTTGGCTCGACTGCTGGTGAGTAGTGGGGCCCTGGGGAAAGAGGTTTTCTGGCCAGAGGTGGTGGGAGAGCCCAGGGCAGAGATGCTGTTGAGGCCAGTGCCAGGAGCCCCGGAGGAGGAGGCAGCATGCCTGAGCCTCCCCGAGCCCATCAGGGATCCCACTCCTTTCTTGGGGCTGGCAGCACCCTGGGTGAAGCCATCAGCTGCCCGCTGCTGGCCAAGCGGTGCCGAGCTCCCTCCCTCCCTCCCTCCGTCCCTCCCTCCCTCCAGGGAGAAACTCTGGCTCTGGCAGCTGGAGCGACCCTTCTCTCCTGCCCTCACTTAGGTGGTGGCAGCGGCTCCTTACGCGAGTGGCGAACGCGCAGTTGCTGCCTTGCAGCTGCTGCAGGCCCTCCACGGCAGGATCCACAGAGCCTTGGGGGTGGTGTGGGCGACTGAGATCCCCCTCCTGCTGCAGTACCTGGAAGGTAAAGCGTGGGTGGGGAACGAGAGGCTGGAGGGGTGGCAGGGGGGCAGGAAAATGCAGCTTCCCAGTGTGACGGAGGAGAATTGTCCCCAGTTCCCCAGCACTTGCTCTGTTGCCTTTCCCCTTCCAGGGAGCCAGCACTGAGGCTGGGGGCAGCCATCCCCTGGCATCGATTTGGCCCAGGGGATGGATGGGCCTGTTGATGTGCCTTTGGGTGGCAGGTTTTGGTGGCATCCCCATGTCCTGCCCAGGACGGTGTTTGGGGGAGGGACAGGACTGGTGCTCCTGGATGGGGTGCAGCCCCTGGCTTTGGAGGACCAAGTCCCCAGGCCAGGCCAGGTTTGCAGCAGCCGCCCTTGGCAATAGCCTGGGAGAAGGTCTGCAAATGGGCAGGAGGTGGTGGGTCATTAAGGAGAAAATGTGTGTTGCTGGTGCATGCTGTGAGTCAGTGGTCGGAGTTGTTCTGGGAGCTGCAGTCAAGCAGCGGGGATCAGCTGCGGTCAACGCATCCTTCCCCAGCTTGAATTAGTGGCTCTGACAGATGCCCCTGGGATCCCTCCTGTGTCTTTGACGTTGCAAGGGCTTTGACATAGATGCTTGTAGGCCCTTTCTAGCCTGGTGGCCTGGGACTTCTGGGAGGTCTGACCGCCGAGGAGACCACCAGACTCATCTTTGGTGTGTGCTTAAATAGCAGCAAGAGCTTTTGCTTCCTCTTGCTTTCTAGGAAAATCCAAGAGCTCTCTGGAGTCTGCGGAGTGGGAGCACCGTGTGCTTAAGGTACAGACACTCCCTTGGGGGGAGTGTCACAAATAGAGGGGGAGAAGAGGGAGCAGACGAAGTTGTGAGAGGAAGCTGGGGGCTGCCTGTGTAGGCACCAGGAGGTGGGGGCTCCTCCTGAGCGCCCTGCACCTCCCCCCACAGTAGATGCCTGCCCGCTCAGAGGAGCTGCTGTCTGCACACATGCCACGGCTGATGGCTAATGCCCTCTAACGCTGTGGCACGCGCCTTAGCGCTGCCTCCTTCTCTATGTCTGGTGTGCCAGGGGGGGTCTCACATGAGGTGTTAGGAGAAGAGGGAGGCTGGTGAAAAGGGGGTTGGGTGGGGTGGGGGAAGAGACTGCTGTTCCCAGCAGCTCTCCCCCAGCAGCATCCCAGGACACGTGAGTGTGGAAAGGGCCCTGGCCAAGGTCAGGGGAACACTCGCTTCCTCTCCTGTTCACCCCAGTTCCTGCGAGCGTCGCTGGAGCCCATCGAGGACAAGGCCTGGACCGTGGGCCTGAGCCAGGAGCTGAGCCAGCAGCTGGGTAGCTCTGCCCCTGGCTCCTGGGAGAAGGTGTGTGTCCTGCCCCGTGCCAGGGCTGGGGCTGGCGCCGGTGCCAGTGCTCTGCCCACACAGGCGGTTTTCACTGCTTCCCCTTCCCTCGCCTCCAAAAGGTGCTTCCCCCAGGGTTGCCCCAGCGGCTGGCTACAGCCTGGCACTGCAGCCGGCCTTGCCTGCTCCCAGGGGCGGTCAGGTCCGTCTGGGGCCAGCCCTGTCCTGTTGGGTCAGGCCGTGACCGCATCTTGGGCTTGGCCTCTTCTCTTTCAGCTTTTCCTGTACAAGGCTCTTGGGACGGCACTGGCAGCTTGTCGGGACCTCAGGCACGTCCAAGGGCAGGTGCTGAGGTTCCTCGAGGAGACAAACCTCATGGAGCTGTCTGAGTCCCAGGTGAGGTGAGGGAGAGGGAGGGCTGCTGCTGGCCCTGCTCCAGATCTCCTTGATTTCCCTGTTGCTGCTGTTTCCCCCTTGCTGCAACGTCCTGCCTGGCTGTTGTTGCTGGCCACAGCTGAGTGCCTGGGCTGGAGCCGACTCCTCGTTTCTCTGTGGTTGCAGGGAATTATTTCTGTTGTGTCCCATGCTGCCGAGAGCCACTTCCACCTGGTCTTGGACACAGTGTTCTCTGCCACTTTCACCAGAGGCTGGTTCTATGAGACTTCCACAGGCTGGAAGGTAAAGGATCCAGGGTTTTGCTGTTTGGCTTTCCTTTTTTGGCCTTATTTCCACTTTGACACCTGCAGCATCCAAACTGTGGCAGCTGCCTTTAGATCAGCCCTCTTGTAAGAGCTACCTGAGACCTGTGTTTCAGAGGGGACGTCCTGGCATTGGGGCCCCTGAGGTGTCTTTGGAAAGGACAGGGTTTGACACCTGGTGGATTAGAGCCCACCCAGCTGGGGCAGCTGCAGCAGTTGCTTGCTTGCAGCCATGTTGCCCCTGACTTAACTTCAGCAGGAGCTGGCGACAAGGTGGGGTGGGCACGGTGTGACACTCTGCCCCTTCCTCAAAGCTGAGGGCCGGGAGCAGGAGCCTGGTGAGGTCTCACTGGCTCTGCTCCCCACGTGGGGGCTGTGGGACAGCCTTTCTGGGCAGGGCAGGGCCCTACAGAGAGAGTGGTGCAGCCTGGCCTGAGGAGGTGAGCAGACTGGGCTCATCTGCACCACTGACCCGCACAGGCTGCGCGTCTCTGAGCAGGACCATAACAGGCTATGTCAGATACCTTTCCACAGAAGGGTTCCAGACAGCTCTCAAAGCTCTCAAATCGGTGGTAAACCAGCCAGCAGCATGTGCAATGCTGGCTGCACACTCCTCCCCATCCCCACGCGAGAACCCGAGCTGTGGGATGGGAACAGCTCCTGGCCCTGGAGCTCGCAGCTTGAGGAGTGGCTTGGGGAGCTGCTGGGAGGTACGCAGGGAAACAAGGAACTGGTGAGGGTGCAGGGCAGGGCCTGCTGCAGGAGCCCACGGGAGTCCCGGGGCTGACGTCTCAGGGTGTCTGTCGACACAGGTACAGCGGCAGCAGAAGATGGAGAGAGCCCAGGTCATTCGCGCTGCTCTCATGCGCACCTACAGCGGCATTGCGCTGCGTGCCCCCAAGGAGCAGCTGCTCACCCGTGTGGATGATGAAATCATGGGCAACATCCTGCAGCTCTCCAGAGCCAAACAGAGGGTAGGAGCACAGGGCGTGCAGGGCAGGGATGCCTGGCTGCCCCAGCTCCAGCCCCTCGGGGCTGGGGCGTACGGAGATGGATGGTCTCTTTCTAAAGATCCCCCAAGGAAGGGTTTGTCCTCAAGATCCAGATCCAAACCCCCTGTGGGTTCCCCCTGCCCATGCTCCTCTGCCACCTCTCAGCCCTTCCAAGAGTTGAAGGGGTGTTTTGCTCTCTTTGGCCTCAGGACTTGCAGCTCAAGCTCGCCCTGGTGCAGAGCATCACCGAGGTCAGCTGTGCCATCCAGGCTGTGGGTGACTGTGGCAGCTTTGAGCTCTCCTTAAAGCAGGAGGTGACGTGGACCCTGCTGGTGAGTGCCCGTAGCCGGGGCAGTCGCACGGGGGAGTTTTGGGCTGTGCCATCAGACTGGTTTCCCCAGAGGCACGATGGTCTCTGGGCTTCATGTGAGCTCCTGGAGCTGCGTCCCAAGCTGGTGGGGCCCTTGGGTGCTGGTGCTGGGTGGCTGAGGAGCAGGGTCCCTGCTGTGGTGCCTTTGGGGATCCGTGGGGGTGACGGGGCAGTGTCTGCCCAGGCTGTCAGCAGAGCCTGTCCCCGGGAGAGGCGGGAGGGCTGTCCCGTGTCCCTGCCCACTGCCAACTCTGCGCTTCTCTCTCTGGGACTTGCAGGACTGGATAAAGGGGGAGCCCTGGGACTCCCTGGTGTATGGAGTGTTTCAGGCCCTGGAGGAGTTGAGGTGAGGTCTGTTCCCCAGGCTCTGGGGACTCCCAGTGTGCCCCATCCCAGCTGGCTGGGGCAGCCCCAGTGGCCTTGAGCATGGGGCCGGGAGCTGCTGGGGCTGTGGAGTGGGAGGGTGTTCCCCACTTTGGGTGTCTCTCAAAGGAAGGGAGCCGCAGGCGTTCCTTAACCTGGGGGCGGGGGTTTGCCTGCTGCCTGGGAGGAGGCAGGAATTGCTGGAGCTGAAGGCGGTGCTCGCTGGCATGGGTTGGGGGTGTTGGATTTGGGGCCGTCGATTAGGAGGAACCCAGTTGTGGTTTAAGCCACCCTGGAGAGGGCTAGTAAATCCCCTTTCTGTTTTCTCTTCCTTTTTCCTGTGGCCAGCAAGCTGAGGCCACCTCTGAGCAGGGAGGAAAATCGCAGCCTGCTGGCAGTGTGCTGCCGGAGTGCCCTGTGCTATCCTTCCAAGGAGCAGATGAAGAAGGGAAGGAAGACAGTGAGGGCAGCTGTGAACATGCAGGTACCCACCACTCAGTGCCTGCCCACCTCTGGGTCAGGATCCCACCTCAGTGCACCCTGGCAGCCCCCGTGAGGCAGAACCTCAGCTCTCCTTTCCTGCTTTCAGCTTCTGCACAGAAGCATGGAAGATCTGGGCCATCTCATAGAAACCCTTCTGGAGGCAGAGGAGACCTCTGCCTGCTTTGACGACGTGGTCCATGTGAGTAGCCATGGGGCAACAGGGACAGTGTCATGGGGGCAGAGAATCGAGGCCTTAGAGGGTGACAGGAGGTGGACACCTTTCCTACGGGAAAGGGGGGCTTTGGCTCCCCCCCGCTCTGAGGCTGTGCGTCTGGCCGGGGCCAGGGGCTGAGCTGGGGGATGGGAGCACCCAGCCACTGCAGCCTCAGCACAGGCAGAGAAGCGCCGGAGGGAAAGCCAAGAGGCAGCCCTGAGCTGGGCGAGAGCAGTCTGGGGGAAGGGCGGAGAGGGGAGATGCAGGCAGGGAAGCAACACCTGGCTCAGGGCAGAGGTGGCTGGAGAGAGCAAGGTGGTGGAGGCTGCAGTGCCAGTGCTCAGTGGGGCTGGGGGCCATGCTGGGAAGGGGCCAGAGAAGGAGGGAGAGGGAGGGGGATCTCGGGGAGAGAAAGATGCCTGTTGTGAGAGAGATGCACCCTGCCTCAGGTCCTGAAGGGTTGGCTCACCTCAAACAAAGAATGGGAGCGGGAGAGAGCCCTGTGGGTTTGCGCCCATGTGCTGGGAGCTTGCAAGGAGCGATTTGAGCTCACGGTGAGTGGGGACCCCCCTCGTGCCCTGGTGCCCCCTTCCCGCCATTCAAGACCCCAGAAAGGAACCCTGCCCAACTGGGTGCTGGGTTTTGGGGCTCCTGGGATTATGGGGCAGCCCTTCTGCCTGCCCCTCTGCCCTGTCGCTGCTCAGGGAGCACTATGGGCTGTAGAGGCAAGCGGGTGCTGGGGCTGCCTGCGACCCCTTTCCTGCTGCTCTCCCCTGCAGAGAGGACGTCCTTGCAAGCAGTTTGGCTCCCTGGTGGGACTGCTGGGGACTCTGACGAGTGACTGCCTGGCCACATCTCGCCAGAGGGCATGGATCTGCCTTGGCTACCTTCTCCAAATGCAGGGTGAGGAGAGCGGGCGCTTCCCAGCCTTGCTCAGCCTGACCCTCCCTCCCTTCCTGGCCTGGCGCCACCGGGGTCCCGCGGGGCCAGGCCTCGTCCCTGGGAGTGAGAGGCAACGTGCTCAGCTGCTTTTGTGCCCCACCGTGTTAACCCTCTGCCTCCCCGGCCATCTCAGGAAGGATCCCAGGGAGAGGGTCGCTGAGTCCCACCTCCCTAGGGCATGTGTGAGGTTGGGTGGTCAAGGCCATCCCCCACTGCTGTCTGAGAGCAGGATGTTGAGGCCAATGCTGGGGACTGTCCCCCTCCATGTCTATCCCCCTCTATGTTCAAGGAGAGACAGAGGGTGGTGGTCAGACAACTCGCTCGGATGAGGTCCCTGACATTTCAGAGGGTGCCTTCCCCCTCACTCCCTGCCTTGAGCCTGGAGAGACAGACAGCTACCCAGGCAATCTCCAAACTCATTCCTGCCAGGGAAGAAATCTCCTGCCGAGCACAAGAGAGGAAACCCACTTGCTGCCCAGAGCAAACTGGGCAGGGAGGAGGGATCTGAGCTGCAGGCTCAAGGCGTGCTGCAAAGGGTTATGTTCGAACCCTTTCCTCTTCAGGCGGCAGGGTCTGCCTGTACTGACGAAGTCACGGGGAGGTTTCCTGCCTCCCAGAGACGATGGTGTGGCCTGTGTGGGAATTGGGGATGCAGCTGCTGGGAGCAGAGGCTGCTGAAAGCCTGAAGCTCCAGCAAACGGTTCAAGGAGGAAAAGGGCTCTTTCCAGCCCGTAATTTGTCAGCCATTTATTGGGCTCAGGAAATCCTGCTGCACCGTGTTCAGGAGGGCCCTGGGTTTCCCTGTGGCCTTCACTGCCACCAGTTGGGTCCACCTTTATCGGTATCCGGGGCCAGAGGTTGGGGTTCTGTAGACGTGACTCCTCTTTTCTCCTGGTGTTTGTTCCAGTCAAGAGCACGAAGGTGGTGCCTCAGACAGATGAGATCAGGCGCCTTTGTGAGGAATTGACCAGCCCAAACAGCAAGACTTTGGTGGAGGCCTGTACCAAAACAGCAAAGGTAACTGGCCCCAAAACAGCGGGGTGGGGGCCCAGCTCCTGGGCTCCTGCACATCTCCCTGCTCCCCTCCAGAATCTCTCACTGTCTCCCGAATGAGCTGTCCAGGATGGCTGCTGTTAGCCAGTAGCAGGAGGCTTTGAGACAAGACTGTCCTTTAGGCATGCTGGAGCAGATACCGTGATGTGTGTGTGTGTGTGTGTGTGCGTGTGTGTGTGTGTGAGTGCTCTTGTCAGAATAAAATTTGGTATATGAGCAAACAGTATGGGGGGAGACACTTCCAAATCGGTTAGCTGCACCAGATGTAAACAGCACTGTATGCACAGCAGGAGGGTCAAGTGATTGCCTCCTCCGTGGCTGTCAAACTAACAGTCCCATCAAGTTTCCTTTCCTTTCCTTTCCTTTCCTTTCCTTTCCTTTCCTTTCCTTTCCTTTCCTTTCCTTTCCTTTCCTTTCCTTTCCTTTCCTTTCCTTTCCTTTCCTTTCCTTTCCTTTCCTTTCCTTTCCTTTCCTTTCCTTTCCTTTCCTTTCCTTCCCTTCCCTTCCCTTCCCTTCCCTTCCCTTCCCTTCCCTTCCCTTCCCTTCCCTTCCCTTCCCTTCCCTTCCCTTCCCTTCCCTTCCCTTCCCTTCCCTTCCCTTCCCTTCCCTTCCCTTCCCTTCCCTTCCCTTCCCTTCCCTTCCCTTCCCTTCCCTTCCCTTCCCTTCCCTTCCCTTCCCTTCCCTTCCCGAATTGCTGGAGCAGAGCTGTGACGCGGTGTCTCCTGTTCCTGACTTCTTCTCTAGGCTGTTTGCAAATGCATCCCTCCAGCACAGGCTACGGACTTTCTGACAGCCATCATGGACAGCTTGCTGCACGTCACACCCACACGTGCAAGAGCAGTGTGGAAGTGGGTGTTTGTCTTCCTGGTGGAATGCAGAAAGGAAATACTCCAGGAGGTAAAAGAGATCTTTTTTTTCCATTTGACTTTGTCTTTTCTCCTGTTGGCTGTTGCACTACACCCTGTGCAGTTGGCGTGGGCTCAAGAAACGCCGCCTGTGTGCCGAGCCGAGGGGCTACTGATGGTCTGAGTCGTGCATTAGCACCTGCTGCTGGCATCTGCTCCAGCTGGTGACAAGGATATGGGCACTTCTTGTCCAAAGGCGCCCGTTGGTCCAGGTCCTTTCCGTGAGTGAGGCACTGGGAGGCACCAACCTTGCCGTTCCTCCCCCTCCTCTGGGGTCACAGTCAGTCCTCCCTGCCCTGGGACCCACTTCACCCTGCTCTTTCTTCACTGGTCCCCAATTCCCTCTACTCTGAGCTTTGCTGGGCACGCTAGGTTTTCCACAGGTTGGATACTTGTTCATTGCTCACACTGCTTTCCCCAACTGTGGTGTTACCCAGCCTGCGAGGTGCCCTTCCTTTAGCCACCGTTTGCTGCCCGTCTGTAGCCTGGGAGCCCCTGGCTTCATGCTGTGCCTGCCCTTTCAAGGCTCCTGTTTTCCTCCTTCACTCATGCTCTGCTGCACTCCACTTGGGCTCTAGGGCCACCAGCAGCTCGCTCAGTCTGCCACTGACAAAGGTCGGTCACAGTGACAAGCAACCACGGGTGGCAGCCCACAGGATCACGCCCAGCTGAGCTAAAGCTCACCCAGCTGTTGGGCGGCTGCTGTTACAGCCAGGGCAGGGCGTCCCTGTGCCGTCCCTGCAGAGCCCGTGGCCGCTTTGGGTGGCGGGAGCGCCACATCTGTGGGCTGCGGGGTCACCCCTTGCTGCTTCCCCAAACGCAGAGCAGGTTGTGTCTGCACGACGGGCCAGAGGTGGGCAGCCGTGGGAGAAGCTGGGATCTTCCATGGGATGAGGGACCTGGCTGCCTCTTTGTCCTTATCATGGCCACGGCTTCTAGCTGTGAAAGGCTCAAACAAACACCCCTTCCTTCAGGGGAAGGTCCTCTGCGTGGGGAAGGGTTTGGCGCTTTGGGAGAGGAGGGCAGAGGCAAGGAAAAGCGTCCCTGGAGAACTGCGTTCCTCTAGGAGGAGTCACGTGCACAGGCCCTGCAAGGCATCTTGAGGGTCTCGAAGAGCGTGTTTGGTCTTGCTCTTCCTTTGCTACAGACACGTGGGGAGAGTTATTGAAGTGTTGGGTGTGAAAAGTGTCCGGGTCCTCTGTGTGCACACAGGGCACACAGCTGCTCCTGCGTCTGTGCCCAGGCACACGCAGTGACTGAGGCTGTGCGTGTGAATGTGTGCATGCGTGCATTGTGCATGCGTGTGTGCGAGCGCACAATTGCCAAGAGCAGGCTCGGCTCCAGACGTGAGCCAGGGTCAGGCAGGGTGGAAGGGGTGAGGTTTTGAGCTAGATCTGGACTCTGTGTCAAGGGAGCAGGTGCTGAATGACTGTGTCTGGGCCCTGCAGGAGGGGGTAAAGGTTGCACTGAGCCCTTCTTTCTCCTCTTCTTCCATTCAGGTGCCAAAAATCCTGAACACCCTTTACACCTACATGCAGCAGAGCACCCACAGGCCCTTCCTGCTCCGTGCGGTGCTTCTTCTTGCCCGCTTTCACCAGGAGCCCACGGTCAGCAGTCTCCTCCAGAAAGGTCTGCCCGTGGACAGGTACAGGCACTACCCACTTCCCCCCACTGTAGTCAGAGTGACCCTGCAGCTCGCTTGTACTGGGGCGGTCCAGTTGAGAGGCAGGTCTTTTTTTTCTGCCTGAACAGTCTTGAGTGTTGCAAGACTGTGTGCTTGTGTCTCTGCCGTCAGTGGGGCGTTGTAAGCCCCGTTGTAGGTGAGGAGGTTTTTGAGGGCACTGCAGGACTGCAAGGATACAGACTTAGGGGTGGACGTCTCTTCCCTTGCAGTGATACGGTGGAGCTATGGAGGAGCCTGGGGAGAAGCATCTTTGGGACTCAGATCCTGAGGTGCTTAGTAGAGAAACTAAACAGAGCAGGAAACAACTGCCTGGAGACTGACTCCTCTGCTTGTGAGCAGCACAGCCGTCAGACTGCTCTGGAGACTCTGACGGTACGTTCAACGGCAGACAAGTTTCTGCAGCTTTGCATCTGCTCTCTAACTCATACTTTGGCGTGAGGGAGTCAGGTGCCCTTTGCGGATGCCCGTGGAGACTCCCAGGACGCTGTGCTGATCTGGCCTCAGGGAGTGTGGGGAGCCGGCACAGTTTTGTGCTCCCAAGGCTGTTGCAGAAGTGACAATTGTGGACAGTAACCCCCCCGGCCCCAGGCAGGTGGGGGAACCAGGCTGGTGGGAAAAGGCCTTGCCTGAACAGGTGGTTCTTGGTCATGTTTCTCTGCAGATCACCTGTGCCATCTCCGAGGTGGTGCTTGCCCTGAGGAGCACAGAGGAGCTCAGGCAACTGCTTCCCCACCTCCTTCCCAGCCTCCTGAGGTGGGCCAGTGAAACGCTGGGCAAGGAGAGGCTGCTTTCTCCCATGAGCAGCTGGAGACAACTCTTCCTCGAGGGCCAGGTGCTCGAGGAGAAGCCATGCAGGTAAGGAGCCAGGGGGCAGATGGAGAGGCTGGTTTCAGGTCCCCTCGCCAAGGCATGTGCCTTCGTAGGGCTGAGGGAGTGCTTTGCCTGCCCCGCTTCCTAGATGTGGAAACCCCACATTGTGGTTGGTTTTACTTCTGTTCCTTCATGGAGAAACTCCAGCTCCCAGGCAGGAAGGTCTTACGCAGCTCGTACTGCGGATGGCTGTCATCTGCCTCCTGCATACTCTTGCATGCCCAATAGCATTGCACTCCCTCAACGGACCCCCCGCTGGGAGCAGAGACTCTCGCGGGCACGGGTGTCATTCTTTGCAAAATGCTGGTGGGAAGAGGTATTAGGTGTTGCCTTGGTAAGTATCTAGCATGGAGTCAGTCTAGGGGCGTGGTTTTTCTTCTGCTTCAGTGGGTTTGGAGCATGACGAAAATGCCAGTGTCACTGGCTGCAGTCTTGAAGGCTATGAAGCATCATTTCAGGGGTATTTAGCTCTGCTAAAGATAAGTCTTCCCCTAACCTGCTGTGACTTGAGATTTCTTTGGGTTTGTGTTGTGTTGTGTTTATTTTGATTTGTTTTGTTTCCTTTGTGTTTGTTTATTCTGTGTTTTGTTTCTTCTGCCAGGGTTTTCCTTTCCGCTATAGAGTTGGTGCTAGGCAAATGCATGGCGCAGAAATGGATGCGGCTGCTCGTGAATTGGGCAGTGTGGGCTCACCTGGAAGACCCCCTGGCTCACCTTGAGGGGGTGTATCTCCTGAGCAGGTAAGAGCCCCAGGGATGCATCTGGCCTCCTCCTGCGGAGCTGCGCCCAGGGAAATGGCTGCTGGGCCCCTTCCAGCGTGCCCGAGAAGCCGTCCTGAGCTATAGAATAGTGTCTGCATTGGAGCAAGTGAATTTTGGAGGCCCGGCCTGTGGCCTTCCTGGGTAACTGTGTGTCCCTCGCTTGTGTCCCCTGCGCAGTGTCCTGCGCCACGCTGGGCTCCTCTCCCCCTGTCTGGTGAAGAACCTCTTGCCATGGCTGGATTCCTGCTCAGTTAAGCTGCGGGTGAGAGCTACACCTTTCTTTGCTGAGGTAAGGCAGGGGGTGGGGAAGGAAGGGTTCAGAGGGGGTTTACTGAGATACTGCTGCTTGGGATGTCTAGCTCACTAGACTCACTAGCGCGAGTGGCAGAGGAGCGAGAGTCTGCCATCCAAACAAATGTCTGTCTGCAAACCCAGCTGGAAGAGGCAGAGTGCGAACTGAAAGCCATGAGAGAAATGGCGGAATGAAGTCAACAGCTGGAGAAGGAACATGAGGGGACAAAGTGCTCCAGAGGAAAGAAGAGGAAGGCGAGTGTTTGCAGGGGGCTCAGACAGAAGTACACAGGGAACACAAAAAAGCCCTGCAACTGTTTCGAGCCCAGGTGATTGAACTGGATGATCAGTATCAGAAGCTAAAGGAACAAGGCCAGCAACTATTTCAGGAACTTGAACGGCTGGAAAGAGAAAGACCCAACTGTATCATTTCCAGCCCGCATCAGGCTAACCTGGGAGCAGGCAAGGAGTCCATCCTCCTGGAGGCTATGAGAAAAGAACCGGCAGAGCTTCAAACATTCATAGCTCGATACAGCTATGATCCTTTCGATGGTCCCAATGAGCAGCCTGAACTAGAGCTTCCTCTAGTTGCTGGACAATATGTTTACATCTTTGGAGATGTGGATGAAGAGTGTTGGTATGTGGGATAGCTGACCGATAGCACAAGAGGATTCATCCCCTCTAATCTTGCTGAAGAAGTTTCAGACGACAGACGACCTGATGACACCAGAGTCCCTCCAGAGACAAGTGATGGGTAGAAGCAGACGGATGATGTCTGTCCTGTCTTCTTGTATCTTCTTATTAAACCTTTTCTTAACGATCTCTCTGCGTAATCTCACTCTATCCTGTGTGTATGGGAACTGAAAGGACTATGTGCCTATGTGAGTGGACTGGGTGCCAGCTGCTGCAGTCAACCGAGGGGTGTAGGCAGCCCTGGCTTGTGGTGCCCCGTACTGTCGTGGGTCCCAGTGCAGCTAGTGGAGTGAGTGGGGGGTCTCAGTGCAGCTACTGGAGCGAGTGGGGTCTCGGCCACCAGGCACTGGGGCGGGAACGGTGTGTGTCCTGAAGACCACCTACTGGGGGGGACGGGCATGAGTGAGGCAAGTGAGAGGCTCTGTGAGTGTCTGTATCTTCCCCAAACCTGGTGTGCATGGGGTGCGCATGTGTGTTCACCAGCAAACTTCAAGCTGGACCAGCTGGTGACTAGGGGGGCCTCAGGTCCGGGCTGGGGTATCAGCCGGGTAGAGGGTCCATGCTGGCACCTGGGGAGATGGGCGAGTGTGGGGTGCCTGCGGGACAAGCATTTGCAGGGAACACCAAGATGGACCAGTCAGTGAGGAGGAAACCTGTAGGGTGGGTCAGAGGGCCGGGATCCAGGCAGGGGTACCAGGGGGACAGAGAAGCTGTGCCAGTACTCAGGTTCCATGACCATGCGTGTGCTTGTGAACATAGAGAGTGTTGTGTGTTCGCCTGCACTAGTGACCTCCTGTCTCTGCCAGCCGAAGAGAAGGAGAGGACGTGTCTGTCTCTGTGTTTTATGGGAGTCCTTCATGTGGGTGCTGTTGACGGCAGCACCTCGTCTGTGGCAGTCTGTGTGACTGGCTGCATCAGGGTCCTCCGCATGTATGTGTCTGTGTCTGTGTCTGTGTGTGTGCATCTCTGGGATGCGTGCTCAGCTTCACTACAAGTTACACCTGCAAGCGGGAAAGTGGCAGCTGGATCCCTCAGCCTGGGCAAAGACTCCAGATCCCCAGGCACCAGGCGGGGCTCCAGCAGCCAGGCAGGACTGTACTGGATGTTACTGGTCTGTACTGGGCTCCAGAAGCACAGAAGGAGTGGTCCTCGGCTGGAACAACTAGAAGTGGTGGCCAGTCCTGCCACCCCTTAGCACTGTGGGTCCCCGGGGTACATGGGGGGAGCTGAATCCCGCTTCATCCCGAGGGCTTCCAGCTGGGTATGAGATGCCTGCGTTGCTTCAGCTGAATCCCTGCCTGGCACAGGGTCAACCAACACCTCCCTGTCACTGCCTGTGTGTCCTTTTTGTTATGGGACAGACATAGTGGTTTCCAGGGGGGAGCATTTACACCTCTTGTAGATGTCCATGCACTGATAGGACAAACCATGCTTCTAAAATCAGTCTCTCTCCACTCTTTAGAGAGGAATAATCGGTGCTAAAATGTACGTTCCCCAGAGATGACCGTGCTGCCTGATCTGACCCTGATCTGTCAGCCCTGGAGCCCCTGGGACATCTCCAGGGAGCCCAGAAGGGGCAGAGAAAGTGATGTCTTGGGCTGGTCCTCTGCTGCCGACCTGGCCTGGGCACTTGGGATGCAGGGAGCTCATGGGAAGCAGGCAGCGCTGCAGAGAGACAGCTCTGCCCAGGAGCAGCTCGCCTGCAAAGTGCAGCAGGGCTGAGGGCATTGCCTGCAGGCACCGAGGGGAGACGAGCAAGGCAGAAGTAAGTAGGACAACGGCTGAGCTCTCAGTGTGGGAGGAATCTTCACAAGTCTTTATATGGTAGGACTCTGGCTGCAGGGCAGTGCATGTGAGTATCCTGGAGGGGTCTCCAAAAGATGGCACATCCAAAGCATCTGTCAGAACAACCCTCAGACTTTCTCCAGTTCCAAGGAGAATGTACTTGCGAGCAGTGGTTCCCTGCTGCACCCTCAGAGGGACAGGGCATCAGAGCCATCCTTCGTCCAGGGATGGCTGCGGGGCTGTGAAGCCACGTGTGCAGCCAGGCATGCCCGGGGCTGTCCTTCAGAGCAGGGTCCCTGCACCCCAGGGGGCTGTGTGCTGGGGCAGGGACTCTGCCGCCTGCCAGGGTCAGCACTCAGCCTGCCTGGGGAGCTCCTCACAGTGCTGTGATGAGAAGCTGTGGGTGGAAGGAGCGATCCCCAGCAGGGCAGGGTCCTTCTGCTGCCGAGAGGGTGCTGTGTGGCTCAGGGCTGCTCACAGCTCTGCATCACCCCCAGGACATTTTGGAGGGGAGTTTTAAAGAGGAAGGTCAAGGTGGGGGTTACCTGAAAGAGGAGGTGTCTGTGCTTAGAGTTTTCTCCTCTTGCTTGTCTGCGTGGGCAGTTGGCGATGGGAATTTTTTTCTCTGTTCTGGAGAAGGCACTGAGACCCCAGCTCTCGTTCGGACTTGTCTGAGCTGCTCCTTCACCCCTGCACGCACGGAGATGCCCCTGGGCAGTGCCCTGCTGCCAGGAGGTGTCTGCAGGGCAGAGCTGAGCACACAGCGGGTGGGATGGGGTCTGTGAGCGATGACAGGGAGGAGACCGAGGGATATCAAAACAACCCAGGCAGGGAAGCACCAGGCAGCAGAGACATGGGCAGGGAATGAGAGGACAGAGCTGGTGTCAAAATGGCAGCAGCTGCCTGGGGCAGTGGGTTTCTCAATGCCATGCTGCACACTGCCA
The DNA here is from genome assembly GCF_035582795.1 of Mycteria americana. Taxonomy (NCBI): domain Eukaryota; kingdom Metazoa; phylum Chordata; class Aves; order Ciconiiformes; family Ciconiidae; genus Mycteria; species Mycteria americana. The sequence continues at coordinate 1,001,224 of NW_027445638.1, forward strand.
ATACGTTTTCACTTCCACTCTGCCAAGGCAATGCTGTGGAACAGTTCTTCTGTGAACTTGCCCAGATCCTCAAGCTCTCCTGCTCCAACTCTTATCTCAGGGAAGCTGGGCTTCTTGTGTTTAGTGCTTTTCTATTTGGGGGCTCTTTTATGTTCATTAGGGGCTGTCCTATGTGCAGATCTTCAGGGCTGTGCTGAGGATCCCCTCTGAGCAGGGATGGCACAAAGCCTTTTCCACGTGCCTCCCTCGACTCACCTCACCGTGGTATCTCTATTTCCCAGCACTGCCATGTTTTGCAACCTGAAGCTCCTCTCGGTCTCTTCACCATCTTGAATCTGGTCATGGCACTTTTGTGTGCAGGGGTGCTCCGGACAGCGAACCCCTTCTTCTATGGCATGACGAACAAGGAGCTCAAGGATGCCCTGAGGAAACTGGTTGGATTTATTTCAGCAACCATAGACTGCCAGCCTTCCTCTGCAAGTGGCTCCCATTGTGTGTCGTGACAGGCCAAACCTGTCTTTCCTTTGTTTTGTTGGATTTTTCTTTTTTTTAATCTTTTTTCCTCTTGTGATGATGTTGTCTACAAGGAAACGTCATTATTCTTCCCCTCCTACCAATGTATCTAGCTGCCTTGTGTGATCCAGAGACTTTGTGTGAGGAGCCAGGGTCTCTATGTATTTTAGCAAAACAAATGAACCTGCAGCAACATCTTTGTCTAAGATCCATCCTCAGCGGAGCAGGACTGAATGGGAAATGAAAACCCCTTTCCAGCTGCACCAGCTTGGGGCAGGCTGCTCTGTCGCTGGGGCAGCAGGAGCAGCCTGCGGACCCCCAGAGGCAGGCTGTTGTGCTGGCCTGGGGAGAGAGGATGGCACGGAGAGGCTGCAGCCCTCTTGGGATCTCCTGGAGGGGACCAGAGGGGACAGAGGGTGCCACTGACCTCTGATTCCCTGTGCTACGGATGTCCCCCGTCTCTGGGGCTGACCCCCAGCAGCTGCTGTGCCCTTCAGAGTGGCTGGGGCTGTGGTGTGAGTGCCCAGAGGTCTGCAGCACCTTGCAACGGGCATCACCATGGGGCCACCTGAGACTGGACTGGGCTGGGCAGAGGGCAGGGGAGGTGGAGAGAGGGCAGAAGGGAGGTGAGAGAGCTTGGACACAGCTGGGCTTGGCTAGAATGTGCCCAGGAGAGAAAGTCACCAGTGTATAGCTTGTGGCCATGTATAGCTTGTGGCCATGGAGGGTGAGGGCACACACCATTGGGTTTGTGCTGCAAAGCCTGGTCTCCTGGAGGGGGTTGAAGACATGCAGGTTCAGGGGAGAGGAGACTGCTCTGTGCCCTTGGTGGCATGGCCAGACCAGGAAGGTGGCCCAGGGTACTTGTCACCCCCCATTTCCATGCTCACCCTGGTGAGACTGAGTTATTGCTCGATAGAGACAAAGCCTGAACAAGGAAAATGCATGGCTGCTGCTGCACGGGGAGGGTGATTTAATAACATGATGGGATGTGAGAGACTCAATGCCTTCTTTGCCTTAGTCTTTACTGAAAAGGTCTCCAGGACTCTGTGCTTAGGGAAAGGGTTCAAGGAGCAGGTGAGAACATGTTGGCAGGAACGTATTGGTGAAATCCCACAAGGACAAATTCCAGTTTCTGCCCCTGCAGGGGACTAACCCTGGCAATGGCGCAGGCTGGGGGCTGCTGGGCTGGGGAGCAGCTTTGTGGAGAATGTCTTGGTGGTCAGCAATCTGCACAGGAGGCAGCTGTGTGCGCTGAAGCAAGGGAGGCCAACAGTATCCTGGGCTATATGACCAGGATCTCGGCCAGGAGATCGAGGGAAGGGATTATCCAGAATACTGCATCCAGTTTTGGGACCCCTAATACAGGCAACGTTGGCAAACTGGAGGAGCTTTAGCAAAGGGCCCCTGAGATGGTCAGGGGCTAGAGCACTTTGCCTTTGAACAGAGGCTGAAGGAGCTGAGTTTGTTCAACCTGCAGAAGAGAAGGCTGAGGGGGACCTCATCACAGCCTACCAGTACCTACAAGGAGGTTATGGACAATACAGAGCCAGGTTCTCCACCATGGTGCATGGTGGGAGGATGAAAGACAACAGCTGTTGGGTGAAACAGGAGATGTTCAATCCTGAGATAAGGAACAGATTTTTCACCAAGCTCAGGGCTAGTCCTGGGCAGAGTGGCCATGAGCTCTGCCTGCCCTCCTGCCTGGCACCAGGGGCTGTAACAGGGGTGCCCCCAGAATCAGCACCCAGGTGGGTCTCTTTCACCTGTATCACCCCACATTGGACCCCACATTCAACAGCCAAACACACCCCCTTTACTGGCATCGCCCTCTTCCCTGTGCCACGGGATGACAGAGCCAGGGTGGATCATGTTACGTTGTGCTCATGAAACAATATGGGGTGCTGAGATCGGACACTACTGGTTGGACGCTGTGGAGCTGACCCCACTGAGAAAAGTTGTTGTTAAACAGCAGATTTGCAGTGGTGGCCACTGTGTTGGTTTTGCAATGGAGGGCTTAAGACCATTTACTAAAAGGATCTACTCCTACCACAATGCATTTGGTGTTTCAAGCTGTCACTGGCAGAGGTCGTTCAAAGTCAATCTGCGGTTGTGTCCATGAGCCTTCAATACGTTGGTGCTGGACTGGGGCTTTGACTCCAGCGTAATGTGCGTCGGTCATGGCATAAGAAAGATGGTTCTTACACCAGCAATCTACATCCTTCTTCATGTTAGGCCACCACTCACTCTCCAGCCTCCCTTTCTTGTGCCTGCTGGGTCCCCATGGCCTCCTCTGGGATTGCAGAGTCCTTGTTTTCCTGAAGACAAGGAAGACAAGATTTAGCGCTTTCCCTTGGAGTGACTCCACCTTGGGCGATCTCTTACTTTGCAGGGCTCCAGTCACTGCCCGCCCCAGGCACATGCTGTCCATGGAGACACCCTGTGCTCTTCAGGCAGCTCCAGACCCCCCTCCTTAAGGACATCATCTGCATGTCATGTGTGCGACAGCCTCGGGAGTGCAATTCAGTGGCCATTCACCATCTCCAGTCACTAGACAACGATGGGTTAGTCTTAAATCCAACCCTCTAACAGGCCGTAACATGGCATTGAGCTCTTGCCTCCTGAATCCATGGAGCAACAGGCCCTTTTGGGGAGCAGTTGCTCATGCCTATTCCTGGCACCAACTTTGCAAGGAGACCCCAACATTCTGGCAGTGCACTGGGGAGATCCCATTTTATTAGAGACACCCTATGAGCGAGGCAGCTCTGACCCAGTGTTAAACATACCTTTATACAGGCTCCAGGATGCAGAGCAGATTAATTTCTCAGTAGAAGTGAGTTGAATCTAAACATTTGTGTAGGAACAAATGTACCACAGATTACCAGAAAATGGTAATGATAACAATATGATAGTGTTGTGGTTTAAACTCAGTCAGCAACTAAGCACCACAGCCGCTTGCTCACCCTCCTCCCCGGCCCTGGTGGGATGGGGGAGAGAATTGGGGGGAAAAAAACCAACTAAAACCCATGGGTTGAGATAAAGACAGTTTAATAGGACAGCAGAGGAAGGGATAATAATAATAACAACAACTACAAGAAGAACAGCAACAACAACAACAATAATAGTAATAATGATAAAATAATGTACAAAACAAGTGATGCACAATGCAATTGCTCACCACCTGCTGACCGATGCCCAGCCAATCCCTGAGCAGGGATTGCTCCCTCCTGGCCAACTCCCCTCAGTTTATATACTGAGCATGACGCCATATGGTATGGAATATCCCTTTGGCCAGTTTGGGTCAGCTGTCGTGGCTGACCCCTCCCAGCTTCTTGTGCACCTCCAGCCTTCTCAAGTCGGTAGAGCATGAGAAGCTGAAAAGTCCTTGACTTGGTGTAAGCACTGCTCAGAAACAACTAAAACATCAGTATGTTATCAACATTATTTCCATCCTAAATCCAAAACACATCACTATACCAGCTACTAAGAAGAAAATTAACTCTATCCCAGCCAAAACCAGGACAGTATCCACCCCTTATTCTATACCATCTACATCATGCCCAGGTCCTACTCTTTCCAATACATTCCAATTAATCACCACCACTTTCCCTGTGTTTTGATAGATATGTATATATATACACACAGATACCATTCCATTCCACATTTTTAGACTAAGGTTCTTCAATCACATAGGAGACTTGAGGAACTCCTTCTCCCTCTCCCAGAGGCCACACTGAGGACACGGTTGTCCGTTCCTCCCCTGGGGATGCCCTTGACTGCACCCGCCTCAGGCTTGCATGGGTTGTCTCTGCCTGGCCTCACTCTCCTCGCAGCGTGGGGGCAAAAAGGGACGGGCGGAGCGCTTACTGGCTGTGGACAGGAGCTGCCGTGGCTGAAGCCAGAGAGGCCAGAGAAAGGTAAAGAAGAAGAAATCGAAGGCCGGCTGGCCGGCAGCTGCCTCCCGCTGCAGGCAAGGGACAGCCTGCCTCTCCAGGTGAGGAAGGATCCCTCCTCGTATTCCGCAGCAGGCCAGAACACCAGCGTGCACCTCAGGGTCTGTATGCACACCCCAAAGCACGGTATGGCTGCGTAGTGAGCGAGTGAGCGAAGCTACGTGTCTGGGAAGCCTCGTCTCATAAGAGCTGTAAGACACCCACGTATTTGCTTAGGTGGAGGACAGCCAAGTGACTGGAGTTACAGAAAAGAGGAAGGCAGAAGGGAAGGAGAAAGAAGCGTCTGAACTGGCAAATTCTCCCGGCAGCACCGAGAGCAAGAGCTGCAGTGAGTCCGGGGCCCTCAGGGCCCTGTCACCACTCTTCTGTGTCCCGGTGCCTCTCTGCCCCTCCCTGGCCCCGTCTCCTTCCCATGCTGCTGCCATAGGTTTTTTGCTCCCCGTACCTCCTTTCTCCATCTCGCTTTGAGCAGCACCCTGTCCCCATCTTTTAGGTCCTCCCTCTCTCTGGCCTGTCGGTATTTTTGCTGTCTCTGTCTCTCTCCGTCTGCCTCCCTGTCCCTGCTGTTCAAGGTCTTCCTTCTCGGCCTTGTAGCACATCGCAAGTCTATTTCTTTTTCTGTCTCTCTTTATCCTGCTCCCTGTCTCTCATTTTGAATTCCTCCCTCTTTGTCCTGTTGCCCATTGGTATTTTTTTCCTGCCTCCATCTCACTCTGTCTTATTCCCTGTCCCTGTTTTTCTAAGTCTTCCCTCTGCCCTGTAGCCCATCGCTATTTTTCTTTACCTGTCTCGCTTTGCATGGCTCCTTGTCCCTCTTTCTTCATTCCTCCCTCTCTGCCACATCACCCATTGCTTCTTTCCTTTCCCCCTCCCTCTCTGTCCGTCTCGCTGTCCCCATTTTTAAACTCTCCTTCTCTGCCCAATAGCCTGCCGCAGTGTTTTTTTTCTTTCTCCGTCTCTCTGTGCCCAACTTCCCGTCTCTAAATTTTAATGCCTCCTTCTGTCTCTGGAAGCCCGTCATGACTTTCCCCCTTCTCAGTCTCTCTCTCCGGCTCCCTGTCCCGATTTATTTTTTTTTAATTCCTCCCTCTCTGCCCTGTACGCTTCGCTCTTTAAATTGTCGTTCCCCGACATCTTCTCAGCACCGCTCTGCCAATGGCTGTCACCTCCCTGCAGGATGCTCTCCAGCGCATGGTACGTCTCCACTGGGTCTCCCTGGGGACAAAGACTGGAAGGGAGGGATTGGGTTTGCTTTGCCCCCGTTCCCGGGGTGCCACAAGAGAGACCTGCCGCCCCCAAATCAGCTGTGTGACGTGGACACCACGTAGGAGCTGCTGACGTGGGTCAGGAACGTCAACAGGCCAGACGTTCTGCTGTGACCCCGGCGCTGGCAGAAAGCAGAGCTGGGGGCACAACGGGGAGAAGCCCAGGGCAGCCAACAGCCAGCGGTGGGGCCCAGCAGGGTGCAGCGCCCACAGAAATGCCTGGCTCCTTGAGCCTCAGCCCTGAGGCTGCAGCGTGGGGCCAGCACTGACTGGGGCTCCACTGGGAAAAACCACGTAGGGGTGACCCTGACACCCTGCACACATACCTGGCACTGGGATTCCATAGCCTGTCCCTTTGCCCATTGCTGCCACGGGATCCAAAAAGCAGCACCACCATCTTTGCCGTGGTCCTGAGCCATCTCTTGACAGATGACTCTTCAACCAGCAGGCCTAAAAAGAGGAAAAATTGCCCACAATTCAGCTGTGCTCAAGTTTTTGCAGGCAGCACATTTTCTGAGCTGCCTGGTGGTGCCGTTCCTGGGGAGCGCTCAAGAAACAGTGCGGCTGCCTGTACTTGCAGGCACGCGGTGCAGTGTGTGCAGCGGGAGTGAGCGATGGTTTGTTTGTGAGGCTGTTGAATGGGTTCAGGCTTTAAATGCGCCCAAGCTGGTATGCCTGGTTCCTTCTTCCTTGCAAGTGGTATTTAGAGCTTAAATGGTATTTTTTTTAAAAGCAAAACCAACAGGCAAACAAACAAAAAACAGCTGGGCAATTTCCATCCCCAACCCCCCCCAGCTGGGCTTTTTTTCCTCAGTCCTGGCCAGTCTACAAGGCGATGCTCGTCACCAATATTAGGCTGCAGGATTGGGCCCAGGGCAGAGGGGTTTTAGGCAGCACATTCCTTGAGGCTCCTGGTACTGCAGTTCCTGGGGAGTGCTCAAGAAATGTGGGCAGTTGCCCATCATTGCAATTTTTGGTCTCTCCCCATTGCTCTTTCTCCGGCTCCCCATTTTTTCACTCCTCTCTCTCTGTCTTTAGCCCATCAGTATATTTTTTTTTTCTCTTTCTCTGTCCGGCTCCCGGTCTGTATTTTCTAATTCTTCTCTGTCTGTCTTATATCCCCTTGCTGTTTTTTTCTTTCTCCACAGTGCTCTCTCCCACTCCCTGTCCTTCTCTTTTTTATATCACCGTCTCCTGCTTCCTGGTTTTAGTTTTCCTCTCTGCCCTGCAGCCTGTCCCCTATTTCCCGCCTGCATCCCCTGCTCAGCTGGCTGTGCCTTCTCTCCTCTCTCTGGGCCTCTGTCCTGCTCCCCATCCCCTTTTGCTCTTCTCCGTCTCATCCTGGAGGCCATCGCTGTTCTGTCCTTCTCCGCCTCCTTGTCCCGATCCACATCCCTCTGTTTCTCAGTCTCTCTGCATTGCTTCCCGTCCTTCTCTTGCTCTCCCACTCTCTGTCCCTGCCTCTCCCCTTCTCTCTCCCCTCCCTTTTCCCTCTCACCCCTTCCCCTCTCTCCCTCTGTCCTGCTCCCTGTCCCATTGCTCTGTCACTCTGCTCTCCCGCTGCCTTGTCTGTCTCTCTGCCCCCTGCCCCGCTCCCTCACCCCGCCTGGGTTGGTCCGTCCCTCTGGCCTCCTTCCTGCCCTTCTTCTTCTCTCTCTGTCCCTCTGTCCTGCTGCTTAGCACGAGTTTTCTTCCTGACCCCCCCGCCCCCCTTCCCCTCCATCTCTTTCCCGCACCATCCTTCTGCCTGCTCCTCACCAGTACTTTTCCTTTCTCCACTCCCTGCCCAGCTCCCCCCTGCTCTCCCTGCCCCTCTGTCCTGCTCCCGTCCCTCTGTCCGTCTCCCGTCCCTCTCCGGCCACCCCACCGCCCTGCCCTACCTCCCTCTGCCGCCCTGTCCCTTGCTCCTCCTCCTCCCTGCTCCACCAGAGCTCCGGGGCCTGGGCCGGGCACGGGCCGGGGCAGCCCCGGGCAGGCGGCCCCGGGGCCTGCGGGGGCGGGACCGGCCGGGGGACAGTGTCCCCGCAGGGGCAGACAGCAGGAAGGAGCGCCCCGTGGCATGCCGGGAGCTGTAGTCCTGGGGCAGGGGGCCTCTGGGCGGCCATGTTGGTGCTGGGAGGTGCAGCCTCTGCTCCAGCCGTGGCCCAGCTGAGGCAGGGCTGGGGCCACCCGTGAGGCGAGGACAGGCAAGCGAGTAGAGGTACAGAAGGGGAAGGGAGGGAAGGACAGGCAGACAAAGAAGTGCCTGAGCTGAAAAATTTGCCTGGCATTGCAGAGAGCAGGAGCTGCGGTGAGTCCCAGGCCCTTGGGGCCATGTCACCCCTCTTCTGCATCTCAGTCCCTCCCTGCCCCCCGTCCCTCTGTGTCATATTTTTTGCTTCCCCGTACCTCTCATCTTCTAGTATTGTGTTCTGCTCCCCCTTCCTCTCTTTTCTCCAAGTCCCTCTTTCTCTGTCGCTCTACCCGTCCCTGTGTTTTGCTTGCTGTCCCACTCCCCTGCTCCCTGTCCCTCTTTTTTTCTTCCGCTGTCTCTGTCCTGTGCCACATTGCTGTTGTTTTCTTCTCTGTCTCTTTGTCCTGATCTGCATCCCTCTCTGTTTTTCACAGTCTCTCTGGCCTGTTCCCTGTCCTTCGTTGTCTCTCTCTGCCTGTATGTCCTGCTCCCTGTCCTTGTCTTCCCCTCTCCTCCTTCCTTCTGCTCTCTTTGTTTCTCTCTCTGTCGCTCTGTCCTGCTCACTGCCACTGTGTTTTTTCATTCTGTAATTCTCATCCCACTGTCCCTGTCCTTCTTCCTGTCCATCTCTCCTCTCTCTCTCTGCTGCTGCCTGACCCTTCCCCTCCCCGCTCCCTCCATCTCTCTGCAGGCCTCCTGATACCTCTCTTTCTTTCTCCATCCCTCTGTGCTGCTCACTGTCCCTGTTCTTCTCTTTCTCTTTATCATTATTATTGTCTGTCTCTCTGTCCTACTCACTGCCCCTACTCTATTTTACTCCCTCTCCATCCTGCTGCCCGCCCCAGAATTTTTTGCAATCTCTATCCTGCCCCCAGTCCTTAATTCTCTCTCTCTCCCCTGATCCCTCTCCCTCTTTGTGCCTCTCTTCCTCTTTCCCTGCGGCATCTCTCTTCACATCTGTCCTGCTCCCTGCCCCTTTTTTCCTCTCACTGTCCCTCTGTCCTGCTTCCTGTCCCCATCTTCTCTGTCTTTATTTCTCTGTCCCGCTGCCTGTCCCATTGTTTCTTGCTATGTCATTGTTTCTTGCTATGTCAGCTGGACCCCTCTGTCCAGCTGGCTCTCCCTTTTATTTGTCCTCTCTTCCTCCTTCCTGCTTCTCAGCCCTCCTTTCCTCTTCCTCGGTCTCTGTCCTCCAGCTCATTGCTGGGGTTTTTTTCCCCTCTTCTTGGTCTCTTTGTCAGGATCTGACCCTCTCTTTAGTTCTGTCCCTTTGTTCTGCTCCCTGTCCTTCTTTTTCTCTCTCTCCATCTGTATGCCCCGCGCCCTGTCCCTGTCCTCCTCTACCCCCACTTCCTTCTTCCTCTGCTTCCCTCCCTGTCTCTCTGTCCTGCTCTTGTCCCCGCTTTTTCTTCCTTCATCTCTCTGCAGGTCTCCTCGTGCCTGTTTCTCTTGATTTGTCCCTCTCTCTAGCCTTTTCCCTGCACCTTTCTTTCTCGGCTCCTCAGTCTTCTTCCTTGTCATATTTTTCTCTTTCTAGTCCTCTGTCCTTCTCGCCATCATCTTAAACTGAATGAGCAGTTGTCCCTGTGCTCTGGCATTTCCTTAGCGTTGCCCTAGGGAAGATCTGTGTTTTGAGGGCTAGGGATCATTTAGGAGCTGTTGTCCTTATGTAGACAGCAGAGCTAGGTGGAGTTAAAGCAGAGGTTGTTCTCAGCTGGTGCTCTGCGCATCTTGTTGAAAGAGCAGGCTGTGGGCCTTATTTTGAAGGAAGGTTTCTTGTTCCGTGCTTATTGCTCCTCAGGACGCTGCACAGGAGTGGTGCTGGGGTCTGGAGGGATGGATGGGACCTGCTGTGATTCCTAGTCAATGTGAACTTGAACTTACCTGGACTTGAATGAAACCAGACTGACTGCATATGGTTTTCTTCCCAGCTCCACTTCCAACCTACGTGCTCGGCGCTAATGACCAAGAGAGCCCGAGCTGCAAATTAGCTGAGAACATCACTCACTCAGTTAAGGGGGCAGGTGGTCTGTGATAAGGGATGCGTACTTGCCTGATGGTGCTTTCATGAACGTTCTCTGGTCTTGCCACTTCAAAGCGCTTCTTTTTTCCGTAAATTTTAAGATGGCATTTCTTATTCTGGGGCTCTGACTGGAGTTGGACTTAATGTTGAATGGCTGATATAATGGGCTCCGTCAAATGTGAGAGAGAACCCTGCTTTTTTGTTGCTGTTTTCTAACACTGTCTGAACTTTGGTAGGCAAAAGGAAGAGTGGTTGAAAGAGCCTGGTTTTTGAGAGTAATGTATTCCTGTAGCGTGCTTGTCTTTGTATGGTGAAGGTTTCCTCCCTGCAGTATGATTTTGCTGGGCTGTGAGGGTGTGTTGGAGTAGCAAAGGTAAGAAGTGTTGTCTTTAAAGGTAATGAAGCTGTCACAAAACTAGCGGGAAAAGAGCTTTTGGTATTGACTGATTTCTGGGAAGCAAGGCAGCAATGAGGAAAGAAAACTGGGGCTTGTCTAAACGGCTCCTTGACCGTAGGCAGGGTTTGAGCCTTTGCGCTAGAACAGGTCTTACATCCAGCGTACAAACACAGAGGGGTGAAGGAGCAGCTCAGACAAGTCCGAACGAGAGCTGGGGTCTCAGTGCCTTCTCCAGAACAGAGAAAAAAATTCCCATCGCCAACTGCCCACGCAGACAAGCAAGAGGAGAAAACTCTAAGCACAGACACCTCCTCTTTCAGGTAACCCCCACCTTGACCTTCCTCTTTAAAACTCCCCTCCAAAATGTCCTGGGGGTGATGCAGAGCTGTGAGCAGCCCTGAGCCACACAGCACCCTCTCGGCAGCAGAAGGACCCTGCCCTGCTGGGGATCGCTCCTTCCACCCACAGCTTCTCATCACAGCACTGTGAGGAGCTCCCCAGGCAGGCTGAGTGCTGACCCTGGCAGGCGGCAGAGTCCCTGCCCCAGCACACAGCCCCCTGGGGTGCAGGGACCCTGCTCTGAAGGACAGCCCCGGGCATGCCTGGCTGCACACGTGGCTTCACAGCCCCGCAGCCATCCCTGGACGAAGGATGGCTCTGATGCCCTGTCCCTCTGAGGGTGCAGCAGGGAACCACTGCTCGCAAGTACATTCTCCTTGGAACTGGAGAAAGTCTGAGGGTTGTTCTGACAGATGCTTTGGATGTGCCATCTTTTGGAGACCCCTCCAGGATACTCACATGCACTGCCCTGCAGCCAGAGTCCTACCATATAAAGACTTGTGAAGATTCCTCCCACACTGAGAGCTCAGCCGTTGTCCTACTTACTTCTGCCTTGCTCGTCTCCCCTCGGTGCCTGCAGGCAATGCCCTCAGCCCTGCTGCACTTTGCAGGCGAGCTGCTCCTGGGCAGAGCTGTCTCTCTGCAGCGCTGCCTGCTTCCCATGAGCTCCCTGCATCCCAAGTGCCCAGGCCAGGTCGGCAGCAGAGGACCAGCCCAAGACATCACTTTCTCTGCCCCTTCTGGGCTCCCTGGAGATGTCCCAGGGGCTCCAGGGCTGACAGATCAGGGTCAGATCAGGCAGCACGGTCATCTCTGGGGAACGTACATTTTAGCACCGATTATTCCTCTCTAAAGAGTGGAGAGAGACTGATTTTAGAAGCATGGTTTGTCCTATCAGTGCATGGACATCTACAAGAGGTGTAAATGCTCCCCCCTGGAAACCACTATGTCTGTCCCATAACAAAAAGGACACACAGGCAGTGACAGGGAGGTGTTGGTTGACCCTGTGCCAGGCAGGGATTCAGCTGAAGCAACGCAGGCATCTCATACCCAGCTGGAAGCCCTCGGGATGAAGCGGGATTCAGCTCCCCCCATGTACCCCGGGGACCCACAGTGCTAAGGGGTGGCAGGACTGGCCACCACTTCTAGTTGTTCCAGCCGAGGACCACTCCTTCTGTGCTTCTGGAGCCCAGTACAGACCAGTAACATCCAGTACAGTCCTGCCTGGCTGCTGGAGCCCCGCCTGGTGCCTGGGGATCTGGAGTCTTTGCCCAGGCTGAGGGATCCAGCTGCCACTTTCCCGCTTGCAGGTGTAACTTGTAGTGAAGCTGAGCACGCATCCCAGAGATGCACACACACAGACACAGACACAGACACATACATGCGGAGGACCCTGATGCAGCCAGTCACACAGACTGCCACAGACGAGGTGCTGCCGTCAACAGCACCCACATGAAGGACTCCCATAAAACACAGAGACAGACACGTCCTCTCCTTCTCTTCGGCTGGCAGAGACAGGAGGTCACTAGTGCAGGCGAACACACAACACTCTCTATGTTCACAAGCACACGCATGGTCATGGAACCTGAGTACTGGCACAGCTTCTCTGTCCCCCTGGTACCCCTGCCTGGATCCCGGCCCTCTGACCCACCCTACAGGTTTCCTCCTCACTGACTGGTCCATCTTGGTGTTCCCTGCAAATGCTTGTCCCGCAGGCACCCCACACTCGCCCATCTCCCCAGGTGCCAGCATGGACCCTCTACCCGGCTGATACCCCAGCCCGGACCTGAGGCCCCCCTAGTCACCAGCTGGTCCAGCTTGAAGTTTGCTGGTGAACACACATGCGCACCCCATGCACACCAGGTTTGGGGAAGATACAGACACTCACAGAGCCTCTCACTTGCCTCACTCATGCCTGTCCCCCCCAGTAGGTGGTCTTCAGGACACACACCGTTCCCGCCCCAGTGCCTGGTGGCCGAGACCCCACTCGCTCCAGTAGCTGCACTGAGACCCCCCACTCACTCCACTAGCTGCACTGGGACCCACGACAGTACGGGGCACCACAAGCCAGGGCTGCCTACACCCCTCGGTTGACTGCAGCAGCTGGCACCCAGTCCACTCACATAGGCACATAGTCCTTTCAGTTCCCATACACACAGGATAGAGTGAGATTACGCAGAGAGATCGTTAAGAAAAGGTTTAATAAGAAGATACAAGAAGACAGGACAGACATCATCCGTCTGCTTCTACCCATCACTTGTCTCTGGAGGGACTCTGGTGTCATCAGGTCGTCTGTCGTCTGAAACTTCTTCAGCAAGATTAGAGGGGATGAATCCTCTTGTGCTATCGGTCAGCTATCCCACATACCAACACTCTTCATCCACATCTCCAAAGATGTAAACATATTGTCCAGCAACTAGAGGAAGCTCTAGTTCAGGCTGCTCATTGGGACCATCGAAAGGATCATAGCTGTATCGAGCTATGAATGTTTGAAGCTCTGCCGGTTCTTTTCTCATAGCCTCCAGGAGGATGGACTCCTTGCCTGCTCCCAGGTTAGCCTGATGCGGGCTGGAAATGATACAGTTGGGTCTTTCTCTTTCCAGCCGTTCAAGTTCCTGAAATAGTTGCTGGCCTTGTTCCTTTAGCTTCTGATACTGATCATCCAGTTCAATCACCTGGGCTCGAAACAGTTGCAGGGCTTTTTTGTGTTCCCTGTGTACTTCTGTCTGAGCCCCCTGCAAACACTCGCCTTCCTCTTCTTTCCTCTGGAGCACTTTGTCCCCTCATGTTCCTTCTCCAGCTGTTGACTTCATTCCGCCATTTCTCTCATGGCTTTCAGTTCGCACTCTGCCTCTTCCAGCTGGGTTTGCAGACAGACATTTGTTTGGATGGCAGACTCTCGCTCCTCTGCCACTCGCGCTAGTGAGTCTAGTGAGCTAGACATCCCAAGCAGCAGTATCTCAGTAAACCCCCTCTGAACCCTTCCTTCCCCACCCCCTGCCTTACCTCAGCAAAGAAAGGTGTAGCTCTCACCCGCAGCTTAACTGAGCAGGAATCCAGCCATGGCAAGAGGTTCTTCACCAGACAGGGGGAGAGGAGCCCAGCGTGGCGCAGGACACTGCGCAGGGGACACAAGCGAGGGACACACAGTTACCCAGGAAGGCCACAGGCCGGGCCTCCAAAATTCACTTGCTCCAATGCAGACACTATTCTATAGCTCAGGACGGCTTCTCGGGCACGCTGGAAGGGGCCCAGCAGCCATTTCCCTGGGCGCAGCTCCGCAGGAGGAGGCCAGATGCATCCCTGGGGCTCTTACCTGCTCAGGAGATACACCCCCTCAAGGTGAGCCAGGGGGTCTTCCAGGTGAGCCCACACTGCCCAATTCACGAGCAGCCGCATCCATTTCTGCGCCATGCATTTGCCTAGCACCAACTCTATAGCGGAAAGGAAAACCCTGGCAGAAGAAACAAAACACAGAATAAACAAACACAAAGGAAACAAAACAAATCAAAATAAACACAACACAACACAAACCCAAAGAAATCTCAAGTCACAGCAGGTTAGGGGAAGACTTATCTTTAGCAGAGCTAAATACCCCTGAAATGATGCTTCATAGCCTTCAAGACTGCAGCCAGTGACACTGGCATTTTCGTCATGCTCCAAACCCACTGAAGCAGAAGAAAAACCACGCCCCTAGACTGACTCCATGCTAGATACTTACCAAGGCAACACCTAATACCTCTTCCCACCAGCATTTTGCAAAGAATGACACCCGTGCCCGCGAGAGTCTCTGCTCCCAGCGGGGGGTCCGTTGAGGGAGTGCAATGCTATTGGGCATGCAAGAGTATGCAGGAGGCAGATGACAGCCATCCGCAGTACGAGCTGCGTAAGACCTTCCTGCCTGGGAGCTGGAGTTTCTCCATGAAGGAACAGAAGTAAAACCAACCACAATGTGGGGTTTCCACATCTAGGAAGCGGGGCAGGCAAAGCACTCCCTCAGCCCTACGAAGGCACATGCCTTGGCGAGGGGACCTGAAACCAGCCTCTCCATCTGCCCCCTGGCTCCTTACCTGCATGGCTTCTCCTCGAGCACCTGGCCCTCGAGGAAGAGTTGTCTCCAGCTGCTCATGGGAGAAAGCAGCCTCTCCTTGCCCAGCGTTTCACTGGCCCACCTCAGGAGGCTGGGAAGGAGGTGGGGAAGCAGTTGCCTGAGCTCCTCTGTGCTCCTCAGGGCAAGCACCACCTCGGAGATGGCACAGGTGATCTGCAGAGAAACATGACCAAGAACCACCTGTTCAGGCAAGGCCTTTTCCCACCAGCCTGGTTCCCCCACCTGCCTGGGGCCGGGGGGGTTACTGTCCACAATTGTCACTTCTGCAACAGCCTTGGGAGCACAAAACTGTGCCGGCTCCCCACACTCCCTGAGGCCAGATCAGCACAGCGTCCTGGGAGTCTCCACGGGCATCCGCAAAGGGCACCTGACTCCCTCACGCCAAAGTATGAGTTAGAGAGCAGATGCAAAGCTGCAGAAACTTGTCTGCCGTTGAACGTACCGTCAGAGTCTCCAGAGCAGTCTGACGGCTGTGCTGCTCACAAGCAGAGGAGTCAGTCTCCAGGCAGTTGTTTCCTGCTCTGTTTAGTTTCTCTACTAAGCACCTCAGGATCTGAGTCCCAAAGATGCTTCTCCCCAGGCTCCTCCATAGCTCCACCGTATCACTGCAAGGGAAGAGACGTCCACCCCTAAGTCTGTATCCTTGCAGTCCTGCAGTGCCCTCAAAAACCTCCTCACCTACAACGGGGCTTACAACGCCCCACTGACGGCAGAGACACAAGCACACAGTCTTGCAACACTCAAGACTGTTCAGGCAGAAAAAAAAGACCTGCCTCTCAACTGGACCGCCCCAGTACAAGCGAGCTGCAGGGTCACTCTTTGACTACAGTGGGGGGAAGTGGGTAGTGCCTGTACCTGTCCACGGGCAGACCTTTCTGGAGGAGACTGCTGACCGTGGGCTCCTGGTGAAAGCGGGCAAGAAGAAGCACCGCACGGAGCAGGAAGGGCCTGTGGGTGCTCTGCTGCATGTAGGTGTAAAGGGTGTTCAGGATTTTTGGCACCTGAATGGAAGAAGAGGAGAAAGAAGGGCTCAGTGCAACCTTTACCCCCTCCTGCAGGGCCCAGACACAGTCATTCAGCACCTGCTCCCTTGACACAGAGTCCAGATCTAGCTCAAAACCTCACCCCTTCCACCCTGCCTGACCCTGGCTCACGTCTGGAGCCGAGCCTGCTCTTGGCAATTGTGCGCTCGCACACACGCATGCACAATGCACGCATGCACACATTCACACGCACAGCCTCAGTCACTGCGTGTGCCTGGGCACAGACGCAGGAGCAGCTGTGTGCCCTGTGTGCACACAGAGGACCCGGACACTTTTCACACCCAACACTTCAATAACTCTCCCCACGTGTCTGTAGCAAAGGAAGAGCAAGACCAAACACGCTCTTCGAGACCCTCAAGATGCCTTGCAGGGCCTGTGCACGTGACTCCTCCTAGAGGAACGCAGTTCTCCAGGGACGCTTTTCCTTGCCTCTGCCCTCCTCTCCCAAAGCGCCAAACCCTTCCCCACGCAGAGGACCTTCCCCTGAAGGAAGGGGTGTTTGTTTGAGCCTTTCACAGCTAGAAGCCGTGGCCATGATAAGGACAAAGAGGCAGCCAGGTCCCTCATCCCATGGAAGATCCCAGCTTCTCCCACGGCTGCCCACCTCTGGCCCGTCGTGCAGACACAACCTGCTCTGCGTTTGGGGAAGCAGCAAGGGGTGACCCCGCAGCCCACAGATGTGGCGCTTCCGCCACCCAAAGCGGCCACGGGCTCTGCAGGGACGGCACAGGGACGCCCTGCCCTGGCTGTAACAGCAGCCGCCCAACAGCTGGGTGAGCTTTAGCTCAGCTGGGCGTGATCCTGTGGGCTGCCACCCGTGGTTGCTTGTCACTGTGACCGACCTTTGTCAGTGGCAGACTGAGCGAGCTGCTGGTGGCCCTAGAGCCCAAGTGGAGTGCAGCAGAGCATGAGTGAAGGAGGAAAACAGGAGCCTTGAAAGGGCAGGCACAGCATGAAGCCAGGGGCTCCCAGGCTACAGACGGGCAGCAAACGGTGGCTAAAGGAAGGGCACCTCGCAGGCTGGGTAACACCACAGTTGGGGAAAGCAGTGTGAGCAATGAACAAGTATCCAACCTGTGGAAAACCTAGCGTGCCCAGCAAAGCTCAGAGTAGAGGGAATTGGGGACCAGTGAAGAAAGAGCAGGGTGAAGTGGGTCCCAGGGCAGGGAGGACTGACTGTGACCCCAGAGGAGGGGGAGGAACGGCAAGGTTGGTGCCTCCCAGTGCCTCACTCACGGAAAGGACCTGGACCAACGGGCGCCTTTGGACAAGAAGTGCCCATATCCTTGTCACCAGCTGGAGCAGATGCCAGCAGCAGGTGCTAATGCACGACTCAGACCATCAGTAGCCCCTCGGCTCGGCACACAGGCGGCGTTTCTTGAGCCCACGCCAACTGCACAGGGTGTAGTGCAACAGCCAACAGGAGAAAAGACAAAGTCAAATGGAAAAAAAAGATCTCTTTTACCTCCTGGAGTATTTCCTTTCTGCATTCCACCAGGAAGACAAACACCCACTTCCACACTGCTCTTGCACGTGTGGGTGTGACGTGCAGCAAGCTGTCCATGATGGCTGTCAGAAAGTCCGTAGCCTGTGCTGGAGGGATGCATTTGCAAACAGCCTAGAGAAGAAGTCAGGAACAGGAGACACCGCGTCACAGCTCTGCTCCAGCAATTCGGGAAGGGAAGGGAAGGGAAGGGAAGGGAAGGGAAGGGAAGGGAAGGGAAGGGAAGGGAAGGGAAGGGAAGGGAAGGGAAGGGAAGGGAAGGGAAGGGAAGGGAAGGGAAGGGAAGGGAAGGGAAGGGAAGGGAAGGGAAGGGAAGGGAAGGGAAGGGAAGGGAAGGGAAGGGAAGGGAAGGGAAGGGAAGGGAAGGGAAGGGAAGGGAAGGGAAGGGAAGGGAAGGGAAGGGAAGGGAAGGGAAGGGAAGGGAAGGGAAGGGAAGGAAACTTGATGGGACTGTTAGTTTGACAGCCACGGAGGAGGCAATCACTTGACCCTCCTGCTGTGCATACAGTGCTGTTTACATCTGGTGCAGCTAACCGATTTGGAAGTGTCTCCCCCCATACTGTTTGCTCATATACCAAATTTTATTCTGACAAGAGCACTCACACACACACACACGCACACACACACACACACACACATCACGGTATCTGCTCCAGCATGCCTAAAGGACAGTCTTGTCTCAAAGCCTCCGGCTACTGGCTAACAGCAGCCATCCTGGACAGCTCATTCGGGAGACAGTGAGAGATTCTGGAGGGGAGCAGGGAGATGTGCAGGAGCCCAGGAGCTGGGCCCCCACCCCGCTGTTTTGGGGCCAGTTACCTTTGCTGTTTTGGTACAGGCCTCCACCAAAGTCTTGTTGTTTTGGCTGGTCAACTCCTCACAAAGGCACCTGATCTCATCTGTCTGAGGCACCACCTTCGTGCTCTTGACTGGAACAAATACCAGGAGAAAAGAGGAGTCACGTCTACAGAACCCCAACCTCTGGCCCCGGATACCGATAAAGGTGGACCCAACTGGTGGCAGTGAAGGCCACAGGGAAACCCAGGGCCCTCCTGAACATGGTGCAGCAGGATTTCCTGAGCCCAATAAATGGCTGACAAATTACGGGCTGGAAAGAGCCCTCTTCCTCCTTGAACCGTTTGCTGGAGCTTCAGGCTTTCAGCAGCCTCTGCTCCCAGCAGCTGCATCCCCAATTCCCACACAGGCCACACCATCGTCTCTGGGAGGTAGGAAACCTCCCCGTGACTTCGTCAGTACAGGCAGACCCTGCCGCCTGAAGAGGAAAGGGTTCGAACATAACCCTTTGCAGCACGCCTTGAGCCTGCAGCTCAGATCCCTCCTCCCTGCCCAGTTTGCTCTGGGCAGCAAGTGGGTTTCCTCTCTTGTGCTCGGCAGGAGATTTCTTCCCTGGCAGGAATGAGTTTGGAGATTGCCTGGGTAGCTGTCTGTCTCTCCAGGCTCAAGGCAGGGAGTGCGGGGGAAGGCACCCTCTGAAATGTCAGGGACCTCATCCGAGCGAGTTGTCTGACCACCACCCTCTGTCTCTCCTTGAACATAGAGGGGGATAGACATGGAGGGGGACAGTCCCCAGCATTGGCCTCAACATCCTGCTCTCAGACAGCAGTGGGGGATGGCCTTGACCACCCAACCTCACACATGCCCTAGGGAGGTGGGACTCAGCGACCCTCTCCCTGGGATCCTTCCTGAGATGGCCGGGGAGGCAGAGGGTTAACACGGTGGGGCACAAAAGCAGCTGAGCACGTTGCCTCTCACTCCCAGGGACGAGGCCTGGCCCCGCGGGACCCCGGTGGCGCCAGGCCAGGAAGGGAGGGAGGGTCAGGCTGAGCAAGGCTGGGAAGCGCCCGCTCTCCTCACCCTGCATTTGGAGAAGGTAGCCAAGGCAGATCCATGCCCTCTGGCGAGATGTGGCCAGGCAGTCACTCGTCAGAGTCCCCAGCAGTCCCACCAGGGAGCCAAACTGCTTGCAAGGACGTCCTCTCTGCAGGGGAGAGCAGCAGGAAAGGGGTCGCAGGCAGCCCCAGCACCCGCTTGCCTCTACAGCCCATAGTGCTCCCTGAGCAGCGACAGGGCAGAGGGGCAGGCAGAAGGGCTGCCCCATAATCCCAGGAGCCCCAAAACCCAGCACCCAGTTGGGCAGGGTTCCTTTCTGGGGTCTTGAATGGCGGGAAGGGGGCACCAGGGCACGAGGGGGGTCCCCACTCACCGTGAGCTCAAATCGCTCCTTGCAAGCTCCCAGCACATGGGCGCAAACCCACAGGGCTCTCTCCCGCTCCCATTCTTTGTTTGAGGTGAGCCAACCCTTCAGGACCTGAGGCAGGGTGCATCTCTCTCACAACAGGCATCTTTCTCTCCCCGAGATCCCCCTCCCTCTCCCTCCTTCTCTGGCCCCTTCCCAGCATGGCCCCCAGCCCCACTGAGCACTGGCACTGCAGCCTCCACCACCTTGCTCTCTCCAGCCACCTCTGCCCTGAGCCAGGTGTTGCTTCCCTGCCTGCATCTCCCCTCTCCGCCCTTCCCCCAGACTGCTCTCGCCCAGCTCAGGGCTGCCTCTTGGCTTTCCCTCCGGCGCTTCTCTGCCTGTGCTGAGGCTGCAGTGGCTGGGTGCTCCCATCCCCCAGCTCAGCCCCTGGCCCCGGCCAGACGCACAGCCTCAGAGCGGGGGGGAGCCAAAGCCCCCCTTTCCCGTAGGAAAGGTGTCCACCTCCTGTCACCCTCTAAGGCCTCGATTCTCTGCCCCCATGACACTGTCCCTGTTGCCCCATGGCTACTCACATGGACCACGTCGTCAAAGCAGGCAGAGGTCTCCTCTGCCTCCAGAAGGGTTTCTATGAGATGGCCCAGATCTTCCATGCTTCTCTGCAGAAGCTGAAAGCAGGAAAGGAGAGCTGAGGTTCTGCCTCACAGGGGCTGCCAGGGTGCACTGAGGTGGGATCCTGACCCAGAGGTGGGCAGGCACTGAGTGGTGGGTACCTGCATGTTCACAGCTGCCCTCACTGTCTTCCTTCCCTTCTTCATCTGCTCCTTGGAAGGATAGCGCAGGGCACTCCGGCAGCACACTGCCAGCAGGCTGCGATTTTCCTCCCTGCTCAGAGGTGGCCTCAGCTTGCTGGCCACAGGAAAAAGGAAAAGAAAACAGAAAGGGGATTTACTAGCCCTCTCCAGGGTGGCTTAAACCACAACTGGGTTCCTCCTAATCGACGGCCCCAAATCCAACACCCCCAACCCATGCCAGCGAGCACCGCCTTCAGCTCCAGCAATTCCTGCCTCCTCCCAGGCAGCAGGCAAACCCCCGCCCCCAGGTTAAGGAACGCCTGCGGCTCCCTTCCTTTGAGAGACACCCAAAGTGGGGAACACCCTCCCACTCCACAGCCCCAGCAGCTCCCGGCCCCATGCTCAAGGCCACTGGGGCTGCCCCAGCCAGCTGGGATGGGGCACACTGGGAGTCCCCAGAGCCTGGGGAACAGACCTCACCTCAACTCCTCCAGGGCCTGAAACACTCCATACACCAGGGAGTCCCAGGGCTCCCCCTTTATCCAGTCCTGCAAGTCCCAGAGAGAGAAGCGCAGAGTTGGCAGTGGGCAGGGACACGGGACAGCCCTCCCGCCTCTCCCGGGGACAGGCTCTGCTGACAGCCTGGGCAGACACTGCCCCGTCACCCCCACGGATCCCCAAAGGCACCACAGCAGGGACCCTGCTCCTCAGCCACCCAGCACCAGCACCCAAGGGCCCCACCAGCTTGGGACGCAGCTCCAGGAGCTCACATGAAGCCCAGAGACCATCGTGCCTCTGGGGAAACCAGTCTGATGGCACAGCCCAAAACTCCCCCGTGCGACTGCCCCGGCTACGGGCACTCACCAGCAGGGTCCACGTCACCTCCTGCTTTAAGGAGAGCTCAAAGCTGCCACAGTCACCCACAGCCTGGATGGCACAGCTGACCTCGGTGATGCTCTGCACCAGGGCGAGCTTGAGCTGCAAGTCCTGAGGCCAAAGAGAGCAAAACACCCCTTCAACTCTTGGAAGGGCTGAGAGGTGGCAGAGGAGCATGGGCAGGGGGAACCCACAGGGGGTTTGGATCTGGATCTTGAGGACAAACCCTTCCTTGGGGGATCTTTAGAAAGAGACCATCCATCTCCGTACGCCCCAGCCCCGAGGGGCTGGAGCTGGGGCAGCCAGGCATCCCTGCCCTGCGCGCCCTGTGCTCCTACCTTCTGTTTGGCTCTGGAGAGCCGCAGGATGTTGCCCATGATTTCATCATCCACACGGGTGAGCAGCTGCTCCTTGGGGGCACGCAGCGCAATGCCGCTGTAGGTGCGCATGAGAGCAGCGCGAATGACCTGGGCTCTCTCCATCTTCTGCTGCCGCTGTACCTGTGTCGACAGACACCCTGAGACGTCAGCCCCGGGACTCCCGTGGGCTCCTGCAGCAGGCCCTGCCCTGCACCCTCACCAGTTCCTTGTTTCCCTGCGTACCTCCCAGCAGCTCCCCAAGCCACTCCTCAAGCTGCGAGCTCCAGGGCCAGGAGCTGTTCCCATCCCACAGCTCGGGTTCTCGCGTGGGGATGGGGAGGAGTGTGCAGCCAGCATTGCACATGCTGCTGGCTGGTTTACCACCGATTTGAGAGCTTTGAGAGCTGTCTGGAACCCTTCTGTGGAAAGGTATCTGACATAGCCTGTTATGGTCCTGCTCAGAGACGCGCAGCCTGTGCGGGTCAGTGGTGCAGATGAGCCCAGTCTGCTCACCTCCTCAGGCCAGGCTGCACCACTCTCTCTGTAGGGCCCTGCCCTGCCCAGAAAGGCTGTCCCACAGCCCCCACGTGGGGAGCAGAGCCAGTGAGACCTCACCAGGCTCCTGCTCCCGGCCCTCAGCTTTGAGGAAGGGGCAGAGTGTCACACCGTGCCCACCCCACCTTGTCGCCAGCTCCTGCTGAAGTTAAGTCAGGGGCAACATGGCTGCAAGCAAGCAACTGCTGCAGCTGCCCCAGCTGGGTGGGCTCTAATCCACCAGGTGTCAAACCCTGTCCTTTCCAAAGACACCTCAGGGGCCCCAATGCCAGGACGTCCCCTCTGAAACACAGGTCTCAGGTAGCTCTTACAAGAGGGCTGATCTAAAGGCAGCTGCCACGGTTTGGATGCTGCAGGTGTCAAAGTGGAAATAAGGCCAAAAAAGGAAAGCCAAACAGCAAAACCCTGGATCCTTTACCTTCCAGCCTGTGGAAGTCTCATAGAACCAGCCTCTGGTGAAAGTGGCAGAGAACACTGTGTCCAAGACCAGGTGGAAGTGGCTCTCGGCAGCATGGGACACAACAGAAATAATTCCCTGCAACCACAGAGAAACGAGGAGTCGGCTCCAGCCCAGGCACTCAGCTGTGGCCAGCAACAACAGCCAGGCAGGACGTTGCAGCAAGGGGGAAACAGCAGCAACAGGGAAATCAAGGAGATCTGGAGCAGGGCCAGCAGCAGCCCTCCCTCTCCCTCACCTCACCTGGGACTCAGACAGCTCCATGAGGTTTGTCTCCTCGAGGAACCTCAGCACCTGCCCTTGGACGTGCCTGAGGTCCCGACAAGCTGCCAGTGCCGTCCCAAGAGCCTTGTACAGGAAAAGCTGAAAGAGAAGAGGCCAAGCCCAAGATGCGGTCACGGCCTGACCCAACAGGACAGGGCTGGCCCCAGACGGACCTGACCGCCCCTGGGAGCAGGCAAGGCCGGCTGCAGTGCCAGGCTGTAGCCAGCCGCTGGGGCAACCCTGGGGGAAGCACCTTTTGGAGGCGAGGGAAGGGGAAGCAGTGAAAACCGCCTGTGTGGGCAGAGCACTGGCACCGGCGCCAGCCCCAGCCCTGGCACGGGGCAGGACACACACCTTCTCCCAGGAGCCAGGGGCAGAGCTGCCCAGCTGCTGGCTCAGCTCCTGGCTCAGGCCCACGGTCCAGGCCTTGTCCTCGATGGGCTCCAGCGACGCTCGCAGGAACTGGGGTGAACAGGAGAGGAAGCGAGTGTTCCCCTGACCTTGGCCAGGGCCCTTTCCACACTCACGTGTCCTGGGATGCTGCTGGGGGAGAGCTGCTGGGAACAGCAGTCTCTTCCCCCACCCCACCCAACCCCCTTTTCACCAGCCTCCCTCTTCTCCTAACACCTCATGTGAGACCCCCCCGGCACACCAGACATAGAGAAGGAGGCAGCGCTAAGGCGCGTGCCACAGCGTTAGAGGGCATTAGCCATCAGCCGTGGCATGTGTGCAGACAGCAGCTCCTCTGAGCGGGCAGGCATCTACTGTGGGGGGAGGTGCAGGGCGCTCAGGAGGAGCCCCCACCTCCTGGTGCCTACACAGGCAGCCCCCAGCTTCCTCTCACAACTTCGTCTGCTCCCTCTTCTCCCCCTCTATTTGTGACACTCCCCCCAAGGGAGTGTCTGTACCTTAAGCACACGGTGCTCCCACTCCGCAGACTCCAGAGAGCTCTTGGATTTTCCTAGAAAGCAAGAGGAAGCAAAAGCTCTTGCTGCTATTTAAGCACACACCAAAGATGAGTCTGGTGGTCTCCTCGGCGGTCAGACCTCCCAGAAGTCCCAGGCCACCAGGCTAGAAAGGGCCTACAAGCATCTATGTCAAAGCCCTTGCAACGTCAAAGACACAGGAGGGATCCCAGGGGCATCTGTCAGAGCCACTAATTCAAGCTGGGGAAGGATGCGTTGACCGCAGCTGATCCCCGCTGCTTGACTGCAGCTCCCAGAACAACTCCGACCACTGACTCACAGCATGCACCAGCAACACACATTTTCTCCTTAATGACCCACCACCTCCTGCCCATTTGCAGACCTTCTCCCAGGCTATTGCCAAGGGCGGCTGCTGCAAACCTGGCCTGGCCTGGGGACTTGGTCCTCCAAAGCC